>NW_015661949.1:71974-95673 GCF_001515625.1 Sinocyclocheilus rhinocerous | reverse complement strand
AACTTAATTTTTGATTAGTAATGTGCAATGCTAAGAACTTCATTTGGACAACTTTAAAGGTGATTTTTCTCAGTATTTTGATTTTTTTGCAACCTTAGATTCCAGATTTTCAAATAGTTGTATCTCGGCCGAATATTGTCCTATCATAACAAACCATACATCAATTGAAAGCTTATGTATTATTATGCTTTCAGATCATGTATAAATCTCAATTTCCAAAAATTGACCCTTATGACTGGTTTTGGTCCTGGGTCACAAATATTTTATGTTGTCTTTCAGGTAATATCTGCATGTGTTTTTATGATAAAAGAATTAAGTCATTCTTTTTAAAAAGGTAAATGCTGCATGTTTTAAATGAAGAAAAACACATCATACCACAGAACAACTTTCTAAACGTATTCCATGCCAACTCCCCATTAGTTGCTGTTGGATTTGTATTTAAATGAACTTGAATTGCAGCTTGCGCAGCCTTTTTTTTTCTAGCAGACTGCAATTTATCAGTCGTACACATCAAAAGCTCGTTACCCAGGACGTCCTGACATTGATTGAGTAGCATCCCATGGGATAACTTTGTGTCAAATATAAAATACTAACTTGTTTCAGAGCACGTTTTATGGCGGTTAATGACGTCCTCTGGTTTCAGCGGCTCAGGATGCCCCGGGACAGCTGTTTAGGGTGGAGAATGATATGTGTGTGCTCTCTGCTAAATGATTAAATGGTTAAAAGGCTCTTGATTGTAGCCGAGCCACGTGATCCCCTGGGCCCCTGCGAGGGGGGAAAGGTCCCGAGGCAGCTGCTACTTTTGAGCAGGACTCCTTAAGCCCTCTGAGAGCAGGGCCCCTCGCCGTCTGTGCTCCAAGGTGCTGAAAAACAGTTATTCAAGCCCAAATCCTGTGAGCCCCTGTGTGTCTGTGCCTGGATGTGTGTGTGTGTTAGATTCCAGTCCGTTGGAGTCCCCTCGTGTGAAATAAACACCCAGGCTGCTCCGATTCCCCAGTGTGGATGACTAGGAGCAGGTGTCCCACCAAGCTTTATTAAGTCCTCTCCATCTCTCTCCATTAACATGGTGAATGTGGTCCGGTGGGGAAGAGGCCCTCACAGGAGGCCGTAGACACTCTGTCTGTCTGCGATTCAGATGTAAAGGGCCATGTAGGCATGCACGTCAACCGCTGCATTCCACACAAGAGCTGGCTTAACCACACTGTTTCATGATTTATGTAGTCTTATTTGAAAGGAGGGTTCTATCGCCCTCAGTCCACAGGAACCTCCCCTCCTCTCACCTCAACTTGAGACCCATCTTCATTCTACATCAATCTTGCATGTTTGGTTTTCTTCAGCTATTGGCGACTTCACCTCATGTTTCCCCCCACACATTTGCTGAGTTGCTCTTTAAAAGGAGGGATCTCCAGCAGTTCATGAGCACAGTATATTCAAGGTGTCATGTTTTATAGGTGTTTCTTAACTATGGGTATTTTTGGACCTGTCGACCCTATTGTTTCACAGCTGGTTTATTTAATGTGTCCTCTTTGATTTTTATGTAAGTTCTGCCAACTCTTATTATTGTATTTGAATAACGTTCTCTGGAGGAAATTATATTATGGCGGGGTTTCCTAAACTAGGGTTTCTGAAGGAACTGCAGGAGAATTGTGAGAGTTGCATCAGAAAAAATTATATTTTAATATAAATAAATGTTAATATAAACTAGGGCTGAACGATTAATTGCATTTGCGATAATATCGCAATATGAAATAACGCGATTTTTCAATCGCAGAGGCTGCGATTACACGGTCACGTGACACGCAAGAGTAAACTATGCCTAGCGGACAGCATGAAACCCACAAAAAATGAATAAATAACAGAGAGAGAATAATAATAATAAGTTATTCTCTCTATGCTATTTTTCAATGTTTCAAGTGATGCAGGTGTTTTTTTCCCTGTAGGTTTTTTAAATTAAAAAAGCATTCAGATTTTTTTTTATAGGTTTAAAGGGGGGCGCGATCGCAATTTGATTATTTTCCAAAATCGTTCAGCCCTAATATAAACAGTCAAAATGAAACACTTAGAACATATTTTATTGGTTTACCTGCATGCCATGTGATCATTAACCAAAATGAGAGAACAGTGAACATATTAATATGTTGTTAATTTATTGAAATATTAACCTAAAATCGCAGAGGTGTATTTTACATCGAATAGGTTCAGCTTAAAACATTTGAGAATCCCTGGTTTCTGGAAAAAAAAAAAATAGTCTTGCCAAGGCTAAATCTGTAGCTAGCATTTTGTGTGTTTTAAATAGAGATTTTTTTTCTTTCTGTTTTTACATACTGTAACTTATCAATTAGAGTTTGACTGGAAATATGCAACAATATACTGTTTCACAATTTGCCATCATGCCTAATATCAAGCGTGCTTTTCACTTATACTTTCACTTTACTTCACTTTTTAACATCTCATGGTTTTTAAAATTTCATATTTTTAGTTTGAAGATCCGGGTCTGGAACAATGGTAAAACACTGAACTCTATAAAAGACTTTCAAAAAGTAGCAAAAATAAATAATCAAGACAAGGTAAAAAGTTTTCAAGAGTGTTTAAATGTGATCTTCACAAAAAGAAAAATGTTAAAATCTGTAATACAAATCATCTTCTGGGACATAAAGGTGCTTGTAGTTGAAGAAACACCCATATATATATATATATATATATATTGTACAACACAAGGCTTTCTACACCTTTCAAAGCAGTTACAGCTTTTTCCTATGACTACGTGAGAAAGCAGATCCCCTCCCCTGCTAGGTATGTGTAAAGAAAACCCTCAGAGAACTATGTGTAAAAGAAGGCGGAAATTTCCAAGCGTGTTATGATTAACATCGAGAGAGGGCAAGATGGAGGTCCCTCCTCCTGCGGAAAAGTGCTCTGTGCAGGTTAGCGTTTAAGCTAGCATACAGGCCAGGAACAGAGAATACTGATGGAGACATTAGTCAGGCTGCAATTGGGGGTTTATTTTTAGAGGGTGGCATTTAAAGCCAGGACACTTGGTTCTGCCTGCCTGTTAATGACTCATCTGGGGAGAGATAAAGAGAAAGAAGGGCCGCTGCCCAGCCGCCGGCGAACTACACTCTGCTTTGGATCGTCACGCACCAGCCAGCGGTGCTTGAGCTTCATTTTATAGATTTCAGATTGTTCTGTACAGTCTAAATCAGTGTTACTCATTGCGCGGCTCGCGAGCCTCATGCGGCTCGCCAAGCTTTGATGTGTGGCTCGCATGGCAGATGGCAGTAAATAATGCGATGATATGATCAATACAGATATTTAATAAAAACATTAAAAACAAGCAGGACTATGTCTAAGCCATTATAAAAACTCACACCGTGTCTACACTGGACACAAGCGTCGTGGTGTGACGCGACAAAAGACAATAGAACACATTATAATTATGGCCCTATGATTTCTGCGATGCGGAAAACGCGGACGGAATTGCGGAATCCAGTCATAAAAACAGAATTTACTGTATAACGCGGAATGTCACGGAATTTGTCAAAGTTTGGGTGAATAAATCAAAAGTAGGTCATTACACTTAAATCAAATCGCAATATTGACTGGTATCTGTAAATTTTAAGCTGCAAAAATAACATTTAAATATGAATCCTGCATGTCTCTTTATGAATGAATGGCACAGACGCGTGGTTTCATTTACTACACACATACTGAAGTGTGCAGTGTTTTCAGCGTCTGCTGTCTCGCTAAATGAGAACATAAATACATGAACAACAGTCAGTGTCTGCTCTATTACAAATAATTTATATTTTAAAAATACCCAAAACAGCGGAATTACAAGATGGAAATATAGACTAGAAAGATATTTAAACTTGCTCTGCCCTTACGTCCATGACATTGACTCACTGCGGAGTTGTTTTGGCAATCTTTCCAGCTCTTAACGCCGAATGTGCTCTTATGGTTTGATACATGATGGGCTAATGTAGAAGCAAATAACTTTAATAAAAAATAACTTTTAAAAATAAACCCCTTTGTATTGCATTGCATATTGTATGTTCAGGGATGACAGATTGAGAAGCAGACATGCTATTTATGACTGGATGTAACTTTTCATACTTTGCAGTAAAAGTGGCTCTCCTATTAACTTTGTCCTATAAGTGCGGCTCTCGTGAAAAAAATAGTGAAGATCACTGGTCTAAATGCAAACTTTGGGTTTCAAGTGTTAACGCTCAAGTCGTAGCCACATTAGATGCACCTTTTTTTAGTCATTGCGGTTGCATTAAATGTAACTTGTTTTTGTTTTTTTTCCTTCTCTGAAGTATACATTTTCTATGTTAAATCAAAACCTCGAGTCTGTTTTGTGACAGGCCTGTATAATTCACTTGTTTATTGAGAGGCTAACGATGACGTGCAACCATCGACCACCTTGTTTTTATTTAAATGTGCGGCCCTGGCGAATGAATGGCTGCTTTGTGGCTTCGGTCAGTGAGATGCTTGTAAATTGTACATTTCCTCTCTGTTCCTGTGTTTATGTGGAATTTACATGACAGCTACATTAATAATGTCCCACGCTCTTGCCACCTGGTATGTGCATTTCCAAATAAATGAACCCATCTATTTCACTTCATAATTCAGACGTGCTCGGCAGTCAGAAGTTTATCCGGACTTTTTCATGACCACCCAACAGCAGGTTAAATTTGTTCCCTGCCATTAATCCTGACTGTGTCTGTCTGTGTGTGTTTTTTCTATATATGTATAGGTGTCTGTATTCGTGTATATGTGAGGACATGTGTTGGCTCACTCCCGATTCGGCCTCTCAGAATTTGTTCAACAGAGCCCAAACGCTTGCCATGATTTCAAATGGGAAAACAAGGCAGCTCTTTCTGAGGTCACAGTTGTATGTCAATAGCTCTAACAAATATAACAAAGAGTGAAAAATTTAAGGGGGTCTGAATACTTTCCGTACCCACTGTAAATCTTTAATAGAAAGCTCAGTGCTGTATAGACATGCACCTATGTGCATCCCGGTCCAGACGGTCTCTCTTGAGCACCGTTGAATGAATACAGCACATCTGACATTAACTCTATTTAGTTTACTCAAAAAAAGAACATTCTGGCATTTAGTCTCATTGTTTTTTTTTTGTGTGAAACATAATAGGAAATATTTTAAATAATGTTTTGGTTGCTCTTTTCTATGCGATTGCAATAAATGGGAAATATAGGGCCCCATGATTTCCGCGATGCCGAAAAAGCAGACGGAATCGCGGAATCCAGTCATAAAATTGGAATTTAGTGTATAACGCAGAGTGCCAAGGAATTTGCCAAATTTTGGATGCATAAACCAAAAGTAGGTCAGTACACTTATATCAAAATGTGATATGGACTATTTAAGCTGTAAAATACTATTTAAATATGAATCCTGCATGTTCTTCATGTAATTATAAGTGTGAATGAATGGCACAGATGCGGGTTTCGTTTACCACACATACTGAAACACGCGTGATGATTTCAGCCCTGCCGCCTCAATATACGAGTACATAAACACATGGACATAGTCTCTACAACTGCTCCGAGTCACAGAGTTACAGAGTTAAAGGTCAAAAAGTTAAAGGTGTCAAAATAAAAGTTTGGTTTAACTTGAAGAAACTGTGACAGAAATATATTACTTAATGTAATGATAGTACTACTACTAATAAAAATATTAAAACATTTTTTAAGGAATGTTTACCAGAAAAATGAAAATGCGCAACCCAGTATTTTTTTAAAAAAAGAAAAAAAATTATAATTTGTTTTTTATAAAATCAACTATTTAGAGATGCCTTAAAATTGAATGAAACCATTAAAATGGAATCGAGAAAATTAATGGAAAACACAGAATTTGGTAAAAATAAAACTAAATTTGAGGAAAAAAAACATAACATATTTCATAGGGCCTTAAAAATGTAATTTTTGTTAAACCTTTAATAAATTGCTGTTAAATCTCACGATTTCAATTAATTAGCCATGCTTTCTGATTAATATAATTAAATGTAACCATTAAAACAGTGTCTAGAAAAATTATAACAGAAAAAAAACGCAATCCAGAATGGACATTCATTAAAATGATGAAAAAAAAAAAACACGGAACTTGGACAAAATGAAATGGAATTTGGGGAAAAATAAAATGGACTTCATAGGGCCCTAGGAATGGCACCTTATGCACTATATAAAGATCTATATAAGTCTTCTGAACACATTTAATTTCAGTGAATCATGTTCACAAAATGCATATTTAATTGTTCATGAATCAAACTCATCAGTTTCTCATACTCAATTTAAAAATCACTCCTAGCTGATGATTTACAACTCACTGAAGGGGATTATTAGCGATCAGTTTTGATTTTATTCAAAATGTTGGGCATGTTGTTGTTTTACTTCAGAAGACTGTATACCATTCAAAAGTTTGGGGTCGGTAAAATATTTTTAATGAAAAGTCTTTTTATGCTCACCAGGGCTGCTTTTATATCAGAAATACGGTGGAGTTATATTGTGAAATACTTCAGTATTACATCTTAAAATTACAGTTAGGCTTCTTTGCCCAGTAGTGAAGTAATATGGCCTCTTTTTAATAATTTTACATGTTGTGCTATAACAACTAAATTAGCAAATGTTTCTATTTATTATCCCTAATAACATCATAATTATCCTGCACATGCAAACATCCTGCAAACCTGTATCTAAATATGTTACAGGTCAGAAGTAAACTGACATTGTATGTACTTCCCCTGTCTTAAGTTGCATTTGTGTCCTTTTCAAAGCATGAAAGCTCCAGTCTCCATTCATTTTAACTGCATGGAAATTTCCTTTTTTTTTTTCTTCATGTGTTTTGAACAATATGAAGGTGAATAAATAATGGCAGAATTGGATCACATTTGCTGTCAGTGTACTTTCTCATTTGATAACAATTTTACGTAACTTTGCAATAGCTGGTGTAGTGACACTTCTAGTGGAGAGTTTCTCACCGCATCTTAACGTTTTGGCATCAGCTTCAACACGCACTTCACTTTATTATTCAGTGGGGCGATTACTCACAAAACAAACTGCTCCTAGTAAAGTGTTTCTGTTCTTTTATGATCTCTCTCCCTTGCACCCTTGAGTGTTTTCCATCTGTTCCTCATGGAGCTTTAAACTTACATAAACCCGTGTTTACAGACAAAAAGGCTTTTATTTATTTGTCAGTTGTCCTCTCTAGTGTACAACACATCCTGAGCTGGGGATGTATTGGCGTCTATGAGGAATTGTGGATTCGGTGCAATCGTTGCTCGGCTCCGTTGACCAGCTCTCTCCCAAACCACTACTGAACGGTTCATCATAAGGCGTTCTGAAGGATCTCCATGAATCATTGAGGAGCAGGCAGCTGTGAGCTCAGACATAGACACGCACGCCGCTTTATTTACAGCCCTTCCACTGACTTATCCTTCAAACTTCTCGTCTATATCTCTCGCTATCTGGATGCGGCCCTGACAGGTTGTTTTATATCGACCTGCTAATGAGTATTTAAGTGCTTGTTATTATTGCTAGCTCTGTATGTTTAGCGTGTGCGGTGTCGGCTGTCATAAAGGCAGCGGTTCTGTGAGAAGCTGTCAGTTCTGTTTAGAATATGGCCTGCATTAGTAAAGCGCTGTATTCTTCCTTCATTAGAGGTCTTCTCTGCAAACAATGTCATTGGCAGAGTAGATCGTCTCACTTTAGCATTTAGAGCGAGCTGTCTCATTGTTCTTGTTTAATTGTATCCAGTTCTATTGACAAAAACAATGTTATTGGAGTGGAGGCGGATATTCTGGATCTAATTAACTGCGATTGTTGTGCTTCAAAGCTCCATCTGAAAGAATTCTGAAGACTTGACCTGGTTTTGTTTAGCATCATTGCATTGCGCTCTCTCTCCCCGCCTCCATCCCTGTGCTTTTCTCCTTATTTTTGTTTATTTTTTGCACCTATTTTGCTTAAGCTTACTATGACCAAAAAATGAAGACCTTCATCACCTAGTAGCTTTTTCTAAATCGCTGTCTAAAAAATCAGTTGTATCCCCATCTTGGATAGACACTTGGCTCTAGAGGTCTACACGGAGGACCCGAGACCCGAGGACCCGGGACCCGACCTGGGATCCGTACGGGTTCGGGGCTATATTTTAAATGGTCAGCCAGGTCCGGGTCGGGTCCCAATCTATTACTTCGGGTCCCGGGTCTTTTTAACATTGTGTGTAATACCCGAATCGATCGGACTCGGAGAACACCCAGCCGTTATCAGAGTCAGTCAGTGCTGTGCGTGTGTTGTTTTGTAACTTTCAACTTGTAAAATTAGGATGAGAAAAGTGCGAGTCGGTAATTTGAAAAACGGTGAAAAAAAACAACAAAAAAACACGAGCGACGTCATCAGAAGCAGGGTGGGCGGAGTTAATGCACACGCACGGTGATAATGGATACCTTCATGAGTGATGCGAGTTATTATTGATTATTTTTTAAATAATATTATGAATGAACCGTCTTGTTGTTATATCTAAAATTTTTGCTCAGACTCGGCTCAGAGAGCACAGAGATGATAGCAAATAAGTAAAGCTAACGTCAGCAGCCATGGCACTGGACGAGCAATCGTTATTATAATCCAAATGGGCAAACAGTCTAAATTATTATGCAAGTTGACTCGAGATACAAAAAATGCAAAACTGCAAAGTCGCATTTGTCATCCGTCACCGTGACAGCAAGTGGACTTTTGAAACTGGAATAATGAGTGGATTACGCATTTCAATTGGCAAGAGAGGAATAACACGGATGGAACTTTCTTGGCAAGGAGGATTGTGTGCATCACAGTCAGGTACAAGGGAGAAGGCTTCTTACATTAGGTAAGACAAAAAGTTTAATTTTCGCAACTTGTTTATCGACTTGTTAATAGCAATTTGCTGTGGAATATGTGCCGATCGGGTCCAGTCGGGTCTGTGTCTTCCCGGCCGGGTTCGGGTCCATCTTTCAAATAAATGATGGTCCGTGTCGGTTCCGGGTAGTACATTTTTGACATTTCTCGGTTCTGCACGGGCCCAGGTCTAACTTTCAAAATAATAGACGGGTCCGGGTCGGTTCAGTGTAGCACATTTACGGGTCTCTTCGGGTTCGGGTATGAAATTTTGGACCCGTGTAGACCTCTACTTGGCTCTCATCTTGCTTTAATATGTCTAACCACAAGCATATGCAAGACATGTTGACTCTGGTTTTATCAATCTGACGTTTAAGCGCATTCTTTTCAGCTCTTGTAACATTTGTGTTGAGGCATTTCAACGAGTGCGGTCTGATGTTCCTCACTGTGCCCCCTCTCTTCATAAGTGAACATTTGGTGCTCGATGGGAAAAAAAATAAATAAAAAGGAAAAATGTGGTCCTCGTGCTTCACTTAAATTAAATGGTTTGCTGCCCAGCCATGCTTAAGATCCATCATTGATTCTGTGGGTTATATTTCTTAGGCACTTTATAGCTACATATGATTGTTTTTTGTTTTTTTTAAGTTACCCTTCAAATGTTTTTTTTTGTTTAAACAATTAAAAAATACAATTATTTACTATTTAAAAAAGATTTATACACTGTAAAAAAATAAAAAGTTAACCTATTTCACCTTAAAATGAAAGTCAGCAAACTGAACTTAAGTATAATCAACGTGGTTATATAAGTCATTTAAACTTAAATTATATTAAACTGAATGAAAAAATCTAGTTGAAACTCAAAACTCAAAAGTTGAAATTGCTCAACTTATTTTGATGAGTTAAAATAATGTAAAAACATAAGCTGACATGGCTTACTAATCTTTTTTTTTTTTACAGTGTACATTTAAATAAATTATTTTAAAACAAAGGTTATTAATTTATTTCTTTATTTATCCTGTCTTACTAAAATATTATTTATTTTTGGTGTATATAATTTTTTTTTATTATATACTAAAATAAAAATTATTATATACATAATATTTTATTTTATATATATATATATTTTTTTTTTTTCACTCCAGGACTATTTAAAATAAACTACTGAAGAAAAAATAACCAAAATACTAAAGAAAGTCCAACTTTATTTTTTTTTTCAAGTTTTAAAAAGAATATACGTTTTATATTCTGCACATTAGAATGTTGAGTGAATTTCACTAAATTCAGCATTTAACATGGTTGACTTTAAACTGTGTTTTAATATTAGATTAATATTATAATATATACTTTTAATATCTATTTATCACATATTGACCAGCTTTATTTAATCAATTGAGGGACTACATGGAATATTTGTACTTTAAAAATTCATTGTTTAGGACCATTTAAAATAAAATACTGAAGCCAAAAAAAAAGGATAAAAATAGTGACAATTTTATAACCCTAAAGTTAATACTTAAAATCTTTAATGGATTAATAGTCATTAACAGTCATTTTCATTCTGTACATTATAATGATGTGATGCCAAAACAGCACTAAATTCAGCTTTTAAAGTGGTTGATATAAAATTGTTTTGATTTTAGATAAAAAGCATATCACAAATGTTAATTCAACAGGGCCGTGCACAGGGGGTGGCTCGATGGCTAGAGCCACTGCCTCTCTGCTCTCATCGGCTGAGGTGTCCCTCTCACCAAAAAAGTGCTAACAACTTGTACATTTATTTATTTATTTATTTTTTTTAAATTATAAAGTCAATATAGCCTATATGTGACCCTGCACCACAAAACCAGTCTTAAGTCGCTTGGGTATATTTGTAGCAATAGCCAACAATACAGTGTATGGGTCAAAATAATCGATTTTTCTTTTATGCCAAAAATCATTAGGATGTTACGTAAAGATCATGTTCCATGAAGATATTTTGTTCTTAATTTTTTATTAGTAATATGCATTGCTAAGAACTTCCTTTGGACAACTTTAAAGGAAATTTTCTCAGTATTTAGATTTTTTTTGCACCCTCAGATTCCAGATATTCAAATAGTTGTATCTCGGCCAAATATTGTCCTATTCTAACAAACCATATATCAATGGAAAGCGTATGTATTCAGCTTTCATGTGACATATAAATCTCTATTTAAAAAAATTGACCCTTATGACTGGTTTTGTGGACCAGGGTCACATATATGATGTATAATAAAATGTGTGTTAAATGTTTGTTAAAAAAAAAAAAAAAGACTAGCTAATGGCATTTCTATCATCAGTTTGTCCATAGAGGACTTTTTTAGGCTTAACATACAAATAATAAAAAAAGGGTTTCTGTTGACACTTTAAAAGTACCACAGAATTGTCTAAGTAAGGCAAGGTACCGGATATATTCAGTTACTTTTAATGTAACATTCTCCCCTAGGTGCAACAACTACGTCTAAGTTCAAACCCGTTTCCGTCCGTTCATTCACACCACCTCCCACTGTACCACTTACTCCCTTTGCCACCACTCTACAGCCGCCCAATTTACATTTCTGAAATAAGAGGCTTCTCACAATTGATTGTGTTTTCCACAATCTGACTGGAGTGCTGCTTTGATGTTGTTCGTGGAGTGCCTAGACACAAGGCTGTGTGTAGAGCAGTGTTTGCCTGTGGCCATTGATGAACAGTCCCTGCCTCTCCCCGCAGGCTCACTGTTTGTTTGTGTGAATTGCCTATGTAGCCACATCAGCTGCTTCCAGTCAAGCTACTATACAGTAAATAAAACCGCCGTCAATATTGAGCATCGGTGCTGCTGCCTCTTGCTGTGAGGTAGACTGCTTTTTTTTTTCTTTGCTGAGGTAGTAAACAGTTCTGAATAGCGCCATTTTCAATCAATAATGCTCACATGTATGTTCCTTACCTCTTTTATTATTCTTATTGTGAGTTTCTGAGTGCATGTGTGTTCAGTTTTTCTCTGAGGGGGCAAGTGTGTGTGTGTGTGTGTGTGGGGCGCTCTGTAACCCTACACTGAGGCGCTGTGTCAAATCTCCCGTCCAGAGTTCTTCTCCTGTTCTTCTCCTGACCTATTTCAGGCCAGAAGTAAGATGTGTTCTCCAGTGAAGCACAAAGTGCAAGAGTTTTTTTCTTGTGTGTAAAGGGTAATGTGTTTGTGTGTGCGTATGCTCGTGGTTTGACTTGCTTAGCTCAGTCCCACGCACTGTGGTCAGAATGGTTAGTATTTTTTTTCTGTAGGCCGAGGAAGTGTGTATATTGTTCCCACGCTATGAAGAGTTCAGGGTCCCGTGCTCCAGACAGGGGGCGCTGACGGCCTCTGCACTCAGCCCTGACCCAGGCTGCACGGGAATGTTGGAAAAACGCTTTAATTGTTACTACCTGATACCATGATGTTTGTAAACGGACAGCATGGTTAAGTAAACTTCAGTGAACTGTGTTTGCAGTGTGAGACAGAAATCTCCATTTGGTTCTCTTCTGTCGAATGCTTAACATTTTATTAGTTTTTTCCACTATTTTTGATGCACCAAAGGCTTAAAGGGATAGTTCATTACAGACATGTATCATCTTTTTTCCATGAAACACAAAATGAGATGTTTCATGGAAAAGAGTCTCTTTTCATTACAATGAAAGTGGATGGTGACTTATAATATTAGAAAAGTGGGACACATCTTGCTTCATATTTGAATTTTGCAAGTTAACTGTCTGTGAGGTACGCTGACATAATAATATTTTAAAATAAGACATGCAAGAACCTACAGTGATCTGCATCATGATGTCACCAAGCACTATTTTTGTAGTCCAAACAACTTTTGTGGTAAAGTGGTAAAGTTAAAAAAAAAAAAAAGTTTGGAGATTGGTGATTTGATTTTTGAAAGAAGTCTATCATGCTCTCCAAGGCAGCATTTATTTGATCAGAAATACTGTAAAACCATAATATCGTGAAATATTGTAAATTGTAAATAATATTGCAATTTAAATAACTGTTTACTATGTAAATATATTTTAAAAACTAATTTATTTCAGTGATGGCAAAGCTGAATTTTCAGCAGCCATTACTCCAGTTTCCATTGTCATATGATCCTTCAGAAATCATTCTAATATGCTATATAATATATGATTTTGCTGCTCATTAAACATTTATTATAATTATCAATGTTGAAAACAATTATGTTGCTTAATAGTTTTGTGGAAACTGATTTTTTTTCAGGATTCTTTAAAGAATGGAAAGTTCAAAACAACATTTATTTGAAATAGAAATCTTTGGTAACTTTGTAAATGTCTTTATTGTCTATTTTGTTCAATTTAATACATCCTAAGTATTAATGTCTTTATAAAATCTTATTGACCCCAACCTTTTGAATGGTAGTGTAGATTTAAAGTGTCAACAACAACAACAAAAAAAAAACTTTATCATAAAAATCTTTGTGTGCACCTAAAATCTTTACATAGATTTTATCTTTGTGTATCTCAATCTCCTTTTAAATATGTCCAGTAGTTTAATTTAAATATTTTGATACATTAAGGACATTTTACTCTATTCTTTCCATAATAAACAGCAATAGGTGCTTGCTTGGCATAAAACAACCAAATAAATAAATTAATGAAATAAAGTGGTTGTACGTTTTAGAGCTTTGCAATGGTAAAAATTTTCTTTGACTTATAATGACCGTCTGTTATTCAAACAAACCTATTGTGTACTATACAAATCTTATGCAGTTGTATTGATGACTTTTATTATGCTTTTGGCTCTTGAATGTTATAGAAAAGATCAGCTTGGACTTTCTGTTTCAAGTCAGTAAAAAAACAATGGTATGAAGGTGATTAAGACAATTTTCATTTTTAGGTGAGCGGTCCCTTTAAGAGGCATCTCTCACAGGCACACACGAGGAAGACGCACGTGATTATGCTCTCAGGAGGTGTCACTCCACTGTTTACAAAAGCTTCAAAAGGCAGAAGACGAGCTGGAGTGAGAAACCAGTGCATTTGTTGTCGGCCAGCATCTTGAAGAGCCTCAACATGCCAGCCATCTCCAGCCTGAGCCTTTTGTTGCCAAGCGTGCAGAGCTCCTGTTGCTAAAGGAAGTACTAAAATGTGTAGTTATGTGAGATCCCTCCTCGCTGAAGCCGGCCCCCTGCTGCTTCTTCCTGCTCCTTGGCTGGATATGAAGTGTTGCTTGATGGGCTTTTCCCCTCTGACAGTGCCACAAGAGGAGTGACAGATCCGTGGGAGAGCTGACCCTCCTCCCAGAGGAAGTGCTGGGAGCCAGGGGTGGCCCATTCAGTGCCCGAAGGCCACTCTCTTCTAATGGAACATGATAAGCTTTTCATGAGGCACTGTGCAGCGCTGCTTTTGTGCGCTTGTGTCTCTGTGGGCTCGGTACATCAGTGCCGTCATCGCTTTGCTCTGAGTTCATGGGAACACGAATTGTGTAATTGAGAACCACACCTAGTTAAGGTTACCCATCTTGCCTAGTATGTGTGAAAACAACAACTAGACCTTGTTAATGATAGTGATTCCAGCCAGATAAAAATACTTATTACTGATCATTATTGGCCAGCTTTAAGTATTGGGTTAGTTTTACCCAATCTTTTTTGCAAGATCTCATTTTGAACCATTCATCCATGTATGTTTCATTGCTAAGAATGTTCGACCTCATGAAGTTTGTCATTACTCTTCAGGTGGAAATTTCTGACTACTCTCTGGTGATGAATGCAGGACATTCACTTTTGATTGCATTGGCCACGTCTCAAAGTCCAATCAACAACCCATGAATTTAATTGAAGTCCTCGTCCTACATTTTTCTTCTTTGTTAAGCCCCATTCACACCAAGAACGATAACTATAAAGATATAACTATAAAGATAACGATATTAGCGTCCACACCAGCGAACGATATCGTCTGTTTATTCTAAGGGCACGTGCGTCTGCCGCTTTAAATTCTTGAGCTCGTTACAGCAGGATGGATTCTGATTGGCTGTCAATTTTTTTTATTGTTGATCAGCTGGAGAAAAATCATTTTGAAAGTGATTACAACGATTTTTATCGTTATAGTTGTGGTGTGGACTCTGCTATTCTTTAATATTGAGAACGATTTTTAGAACTATATCTTTATCGTTATCTTTATAATTATCGTCCTTGGTGTGAACGGGCCTTTACACTTTGTGCGTCACAATATGGAAGAAAAGATATGTCGCTACTTTAAGTAAGAAAGTTACTGAAGTCTGTTATTGTACAAAAATGAATGATACCTCAAATTGTGAGTCGTTGAGGAAAGATGTGCTACCGTATTACTTATCTAGCCAGTTTGACTTTCATTTTTTTAACCTAAACAGAATGTCCCAGCCAATAAACGGTTAAAAATTCCATATCTCACCATATATCTACTGTCTGAATATAGTAGAGACTTTGTGACCAGCTTTGTTTGACTCTCTAAGCGACCACCCAAAACACCGTAGCAACCACATAGCAATGCTTTGGCAACCACCCACAAGACCACTGCACTCAAGGAAATGTTAAACTAGTTATTAAGCATGCACACAAACACAACTTTCATTTAGTATGAACACGCATTTGATAAGCCCTTTTTAATAGTTTTTATTGTTAATGTGCCAAATCAGTTTATTTCTTTAATTTTTATTGTTGGTGAAACAATTTTTCTATATTGCACTTTTTAACTCCATAGTATCTAAAATACTAGAATTTACGGTCACACTTTATTTTAAGGTCCAATTGTAGCCATTAACAAGGATTTCATTACACCAAATATACAAAATAATGTTCTTTTTAGCAGCATCATATGACCCCTTTAAGTTTAGGTATTGGTAGGATTAGGGATGTAGAATATGGTAATGCAGAATATATGCTTTATAAGTATTAATAAACAGCCAATATGTTAGTAATAGGCATGCTAATAACCAACTAGTTAATAGTGAGAATTGGAACCTATACTAAAGTGTTACCGAATTTGCTTTTAAAAGGCCACATATATTAATGTATGTGGCAGCATGTTAGTGTAGGTATCGCCTCTGGAATGCATTTGAAATCTGTCAGCATTTTTTACAAATTCACCTGGATTTTAATTTTTTTATCAAAATGTTCAGTTCAGAGTCCTACTTCCCTTAGCAACAGCTGCCCCTGAATTCACTGCATGAAAATATTGTTTAATATCAGTGTAACATAGTTTGTCATCATGTCAGATGGTTCTTGAATACTGGATAAATATTCTTCATACACTTCATCTTTTGTTTACATGCGCACGTGAGCGTTAGCTGTTAGCAGATATCAGCTTCAGACACCGGTGTTGTGTGGAGGAACTCGGTGTGTGTGTGTGGTTTTGATGCTTGTGTTTGGACTGCAGAGGCCATGGGAGGTCACGTCCTTCAGTGACTCGGACTATTTGCATGCTGTTCAAATCTGTTGCACATACAGGTTTGTGGTGGATGCTTTTCTCTGTAATAATGTCCAGACATGGGGCAGGTCGTTTGTTGCCTTTGTGTAGGTCTTTTGTGTGTGTTTGTGTGCACGTCTCTACACGCTGAGAGAAGCGTGCAGAAGTACAGTACACGCACACTTTCTCAGAAGGCTCACTGCCCTGCGGCACAAGGCTTCAATTCCTCTATTTCCTGTTTACAGTGTCTGAGGTTTCCTGTTCTTGATGCATCTCCACTGGGTGATCTTGTGATTGTACTCTGGACAAGGCCTGTGTTAAAAATAAAACACCCTTGTTTCAGTGTCATCAAAAGTCTCACCATATATATCTATTGCTTTTAATTCTGTGTGCATGCATAAAGCTTTTTTTTTAATGCAATCCTTTTTTCATTCTCTCTCTCTCTCTCTCTCTCTCTCTCTCTCTTAGCAGTGTCATCAAAAGTCTCACTTAATTCTGTGAATTCTGTGTGGATGCATAAAGTTTTTTTTTTTTTCTCCTTGTCTTGTGTAATTTTTTTTTTTTTTTTTTTCATTTCTCTCTTTCTGTTTTGTACTTTAGGTTTGAAGAGATAGTCAAGAAATTCAAGGTTGAATATCACGCTGGAGGTGCCACTCAGAACTCTGTAAAAGTTGCACAGGTTGGTACTCAAAGCTGTAGCCAGTATTAAATGCATGCAGCACTAGCAATGACAAGGTCATGAATTTCTAGAGAATGCAGGAATGGATAAAATGTATAGCTTAAGTGCAATATAAGTTTCTTTGGATAAAAATGTCTGCCAAATGCATGATACACAGCTCCCTCAGATGGACAGGTGGTTTTGTACATCCTCTGTGGTCTAAAGTGCTCAACTAGGATGTCTGTAAAACCACAAAGATTAAAAAAAAAATGCTAACATATTTAGTTAAAGAAGTTTAGTGCATTTGCAGAGTTCCTCGGCAGAGTTCTAAAGGTCAAGATGTCAGATGATTGTCTGTTTGCGATATATGTCATCAATGAACATCTTTATACAGATTGATATTTACTGATATTTAATGATTAACCTATATATTTTTACTAACCATATAAAAAGGTCCCATGTACACTTATAATAATTCAAGAATTAAGAAGAATTCCTAATCCTGAATGATTACGGGTGTACCTATAAAATAAAATAAAAATGTTTTATCTTAAAATAATGCATAAAATATAATAACAATAAAACATATGAGTTTTGTTTTATTGATTGCTTGATTGATTGTCCCTGTGTTAAATTTGTAGCTAATTGCAATCTAATTCCTTGGTAGATTTTTATGTTGATGTTTATGTTGATGTTTATATTTCTGTTTGTCAAGTTTTGAAGTGTTTTCTGTAGGGTTATAATTCAATGGTAATTTATTATTATTATTATTATATAGCAAATACTTAAACTAATAACAAAACATACTTACAGTCGCTGATTCAGAAGTGCCAGATTGTCATAGCAAAGTCGGAATTGACCCCTTTTTTTTATTTTTAGAAATAGCGTTTGTGCACAGCCAGCCTTTTACTCTTCTAGGTTCAAAAAACTGTCGTCCATAAAATGCGTTGCACAAATTCGAACATCTGGGTTGTGCTGTTCTGTTGTAAATAAATCTTAACCAATGATTCCTAATTGCATCTACTTCCGGAAGGCCAAATAAAGTGCTTTTGCTTTCGCACTGAAACACAGCGTCTCCCTGACATGGCTGCATCAACACTACTGCTGTTCCTGAAACCACGCCTTCTTTCTTTGCGTGCACATTTGGGCGGCATTATGCTAATATTTCCACATAGTGACGTAGACATGTGGGGGCGTGTTAGAACGAGCCGTTTTAGGAGGCGTGGCTGACTCTTAACTTTTATAAAGAATATCTCTTTGGATTTGAGACTTTAGTCTTTGCAACTTTACAGTTCTTCTTTATGCACCAAGAGCTTGTAACTTTATTATTATTTAATTTATTTATTTTAACATATTATACATTTGTTAGCTACAAGTGTTTACACTGACTTCTGAGATTTTGCACAGTTAATAAGATATAACTAAGATATCTCATAGTTTTTGGTCACTATAGGGTGTCTGTAGAGACAGTAAACTCAACTAGATAAACATATAGGCCTTTATTAGTAAATTATGAAGCATGTTTGATAATATGTGGGTAAATTGTTACTTTAGGTGCAGTTTTACCTTGAGCTCTGGTAATTGCTGGCCCTCAGGCCTGTACAAAAGTAGTGTACCGTAAAACCATCTCATTTTTGTGAGAATAATGTCAGCGGTGAGACTTGTACACAGTAATTCTTTCACAGCTTAACTTTTAAGAACTTGCTGCAAGCAGTATATTTATCTTTTTTGGATCCATTTTTGCTCCAGTTTTACAGGTTTATATTTGTTACATCAGACACAGCGAGATTTAAAGTTGGATGCATCTCCCTGATTTATAGCCCAAACGAGAGACAGTTATCTTAAGATCTTTTCAGCCCTTGACTTTAGCTGGCCTAGACTGCAGCCATTTTTGGGTTCGAGCGTTTCCAGAAAGTCTAAATATTGCTTTTCCCTTTTTTCAAGGTTTTTCCGAGAATTCCCAAGACATGATGCTTCACATCTGAGTGGGATATTTTATTTGTGTGATATTGTTTAAGGCCAACAACAGAAACAATCTTAAGTCCCCGATGGTCTGGTAGGGTGCTGTCACAGCAGAGAATGAAATCTGCTCAGATGGCCTTGTTGCCCTCAGGGCCCAACTAGACAGAGTTTGATTCCTCCAGCACATGTCCAGTACTGCTGTGTACTTTTGCAGGCGGCTGCAGACATCAACATTTTTAAGACCTCAAATACAGGAGTTATTTAGATATATATCATCTAAATATATAGACACATGGAATTTTCTGATGATCTCCAGATGATGCACAGCATCCAAATCTACAGATGCATTAGGCTGCAGAGGCTTTCACACGCAGTGCATCTATCACCGTGAAATACAGACCTTGGTGTGTGATGAGGTAAGACTGTGGATAATCATTTGGGAATCTGCCAGTGCAAGCAAATGTGATTTCATTACTTTAGTGTCTGACTCCTCGTGTTGCCGAGCGCATTTGTTATGACCCGAATACAGCCCGAAAGGACTTAGAGAAATGATTCTTCATTTAAGTCTTTCTTTTTCTGCTGCATTCCAACATTTATTTTGCTTAACAGGATTTGCTGTAAACGTCCTTGCGAGGATGTCTGCGCTATCTTCCAGCTCTTCACCTGCCATCGCAGATAACAGAGTCGGGGCGGTTAAAGTTGTGCCCATTTGAAGCGGCGGTAGTTACGAAGGCTCCCAGTGATATGTGGGTTGTTAAGTAGCGGTTTGATCAGACAGCTCTTCAAAGCCGGTTCGCGTAAGAAGGGAAGCTTGATGCCAAACCAGGCCTCTGAGATTAACACATGGCAGCACCTGGAACGCCAGGAGCAATGCAACCTGTGTGTCGGTGTCGTGGAAAACGAGAGCTTTCAAACGCAATGACATGGGCTGCCTTGTGTGCGTACATCAAAGCGCCCATGTGGAGATGAGGTGCTCCAATCGGAGGCTGCTCTCAGCCTCGGGCGCTGCTTGGCAGACGTGGGAGGGAGCATGTTCCGCTCCCAATACCTGACCAAGATAGGTAGACCATTTACACAAGAACAACCAGTCACTGGAGAGGCAGAGCTATCTCGCTTGCTCTGCATCACCTTTTCTCACTTCTCCCCTGCTCTTCCTGAGACCATGAAATCAAACCCATCACCATTTTTTTCCCCACCTTATCCCCTCTCCTTTCTCTTCATTCCATTTGTACGCTCCAGAGAAGCACACACAGCACAAACACATTCCCCAAAGAGTCTTTCTTAAAGGTTCAGTCACTCATAAATGTAAATTCTGTCATCGTTTACTCACCTTCATGTATGACTTGCTTTCTTCTGTGGAATGCAAAAGTTGGAATAATGGGACTGTCAAGCTTCAAAATGACAAAATACACGAGTTGTGCACTATATTCAATGTCTTTTGAAGCCATTTGATATCTTTGTGTAAGAAGTAGTCTAAAATTGCCATTGACGAAAAGTTGTTGTTCACTGAAAATCTTAAAATCCGGCCTAGATCTCCTTCATAACAGTTGATGATTGATTTAGTCATCATTTTGAATTAGGTCTTTTCAGTTGATTCGGTTTACAGATTCATTCTCAATGATTAATTCACGCACCAGACTGATCTGGTTTTACAACATTCCATTTAATTTGTTTGTCACACAAACCTATCAAATGGCTTTGGAAAATATTTAAATGAAACTTGAAATGTTACATTTATAATGCTTTTTGAAGTTTGAAAACTCTAGTCCTCATGCGTTTTAATCATATGGAAAAGAGCAACAAGCATATTCTTCAGAATTTCTCTTGTTGTGTTGCACAGAAGAAAGTAAGTCCTATGGATTTGGAACAGCATAAAGGCAAATAAGTGATGACAGAATATTTATTTTGTCTGAACTATCCCTTTAAGACATTTCATTCTGTTACCGCATACATTCCTCATTCTTGTATAAAGCCTAGGACGTCAATATAAATCTATTAATGGTTCAGCTCTAAGCCTCCCCAGATGGTTCTTTTGGTGTGTCTGAATTGGTAAATTTGTGCAGGAGACATATAGTCTTAGTCTGACAGACACCACTCTGCCCCACAGGATTTTCACAGATGAAGACTCTCACCTGCAGAAAGTAACAATCTCCCATTCTCTTTATATAGCACTGCAAAGAGAACGCACCGGCACTGCTCTACAGCCCCAGACATCAAAGCCAGGGCAGAGAATCACACTCTCCTCCACTGTATATACAATGTTCCCCAAGCATTCTTCTGCACTGTGATCAGAGACTCGGCTCCATTACATGTGCACCCCTGGTGCGGCCCCTTGAGCAACGGAGAGTTTGAGAGGGGAAGAGGCTGACACTTACCAACAGAGAGAGCAGTTGTTAGGTACTGCCTCTATTGGGAGGTTAAATTACTCCTCTAGAGCTCGATAGGCCTACAGCTTTGAACAGTTGCCACTTTTGAGCACTTGCAAATTGTTGCAGGCAGAGTCTTAATAAGGTTCATTGTCTACAAATTGACATTTTTGAAAGCAACTTCTAACATCATAAGTGTAATGTAATTGGTGTTTCGTATTAAAGGTTCATCCAAAAATTAAAATTGTCATCATTTGCTTACCCTCATGTCAGTCCAAAGCTAAATGACTTTCTTAATTCTGTGGAAGACAAAAGACGACACTTTTTTTTTTTTTTTTTAAATGTCTCTTTTTGTCCATACAATAGAAGTCAATAGTCACCAAAACTGTTTGGTTACCAACATTCTTTAAAATATCATCTTTTGTGTTCCAAAGAAGAAAGTCCATACTGGTTTGGAACGACAAGAGGGTGAATAAATCATGACTAAGTTTTCATTTTTGGGTGAACAAAAGCAAGCAAGCAAGCAAAGGGATATCTTTGCTTCTGCAATCTTTCTTTCCTCAAATTCTTCTGTTCTCCTTTTTATTCTATTTGTCGCTGGCCCATGGTGCCTTCGCAGATTCTTTTTCAAAGTGGTGAGGGGGCCCAACCTTGGACTCAAACCGGACTCTTTTATTGGAAACACATGTGCACTCTGTAGTTGGAACTCTTCTGTGAAGAAAATCACTTAGCTCTCTTCAGCACACAAAGGCCTTTCCCAGTTCATATTTTTTGCATGGAAACTTAAATTGGGGAAAAGTTGGTGCCTAGAACCAGACATCAGACTCGAAGACGAAACGTTCCATGACCTCATGTTTGACTTGACTTACTACTTTGCTTTCCTTTGAAAAAAAGTCTCTTGTGTCCATCTGACCTTTCTCGATATAGAGTTAATATATTTTTTGTCTTTCATGGAAGAGCTAGTCTCAGTGGAAAGGGGAAGAAAATGGCAAATGTTACATGTGTATCAAACTTGGCAGAGGCAAACGTTTGGACGAAAGGAAATTTCAGTGCAAAAGAAAGGAAAGTTTGAAAGCTCTGATGGCTCATGAGATTAACAAGACACATACCAGGGAACACTAAACTCTCCACGGTGAACGGCCACAACATCTGTGTCCAATATTCACAAAGGAGAGAATGAAAGTAGTAAAATGTCTCTGTGCCTCACTGTATGCGATTGAGGATTTAGATACGTGTAGATAAGTGTGAAAGCCTCCTCATTGTTCTGGATTTCTGCAGAGGGAATGTTAAATGTACTTTGAGCACAGGGAGGTTGTCTGATTAATGATTGCTAAATACCTGCAGGTTTTGGAGATGATGTGCAGTGCGGTGAGAAGCTGAAAACAGCCCCATCATTAAGCATGCTCCTCCGTTTCTCGACAGAAGGTTAATTGAATGTTAACATTCAAAAGCGCCAGCTTCTCGGACAACTGCGCTGCCAAGAACAGTTTATTTCCTTCCTGACTTGATGAAGGGTCACAGACAATTAAGCGCCCTGAAAAAGAAAAGCGTAACAGACTCACCTTTTGCATTCCTGGAGAGCAGCGGACTGGCATCCATTTCCGTCTTGCACGGGAAGCTCTGCGGTTCTCGTGAGGCCAGAGCAGTTACACCCAAATGCTGACGGTGAGCTTTAGCAGGATTCTTGTGAAATCACACCTTTCCTCTTCCTTCCACCCAAACATTGTTTACTGGAAGCGTGAAGGGGCGGATACTCTAGACTGTACCATTGTTGACTGCCCTGTCTGTGGCTGGAGCACATGTGCTGTGTCTCAGCTAATATTTCACCATTTGTGCCTCATAGGGAGTCGGAGAGCAGAGTAGATCATAACAGCTCTAATCTTCGGTTTGATCAGTCCATCGGCCTTCCTGCATGGGGCTCCCAATTCTCTTCGAGCGCTCTCGTTTATCAGAGTGCTCTTGTCTTATCTCAAGACCTCATAATCTAAAAGGGTCGACGATACACCGTTTCCCACACTGTTCTCGGTCTTGGGCTTTATTTATGTGACCTATAAATCCATTCGGCATGGTTTCACTTTGAGAAAAAAATCACCTTGCCTTACACTCGCTACAGGCAATACATACGAATACATATGTGACCCTGGACCACAAAACCAGTCATAAGGGTCAATTTTTCTTTAATTGAGATTTATACATCACCTGAAAGCTGAATAAATAAGCTTTCCATTGATGTACGGTTTGTTAGGATAGGACAATATTTGTCCGAGATGCAACTATTTGAAAATCTGGAATCTGAGGGTGCAAAAAAATCTAAATATTGAGAAAATTGCTTTTAAAGTTGTCCAAATGAAGTCCTTAGCAATGCATATTACTAATCAAAAATTAAGTTTTGATATATTTACAGTAGGAAA
>NW_015661949.1:23131-69511 GCF_001515625.1 Sinocyclocheilus rhinocerous | reverse complement strand
GAAAATTGCTTTTAAAGTTGTCCAAATGAAGTCCTTAGCAATGCATATTACTAATCAAAAATTAAGTTTGAATATATTTACCGTAGGAAATTGACAAAATACTAGTCAATATTACCGAGCATATTACAAGAGTTGGTCAAAATTGCTTTTAAAGTTGTCCAAATGAAGTCCTTAGCAATGCATATTACTAATCAAAAATTAAGTTTGAATATATTTACAGTAGGAAATTGACAAAATACTAGTCAATATTACTGAGCATATTACAAGAGTTGGTCCTTTAAAATAAGAATTTGATCTTAAAATAAAGTGCCACAAACAGGCTAGTTTACATACTGTAGTTTATTGACTAGTCTGTTGGTGACATCAAGAAATTATTATTTTTTAAATAAGAAACTGATACTTTTATTCATCACAGATGCATTAAATTGAGCAGTAAAGTTAATCCTGCTTAATTTAAGTTTCTATTTCAGTAAATGCTGTTCTTTTACACTTTCTACTCAAAAAATATGAAAAATATATCACGGTATTTACAGTAATATATTTTTATATTATATATTTTGATATTATATTAAAATGTTAATGTTATTTTCTCATTAAGAAGAAATGTTTCTTGACCACCAAACCAACACATTAAAATGATTTCTCATTTGACGATTGACACTGAAGACGAGTAATGGCAGCTGAAAATTCAGCTTTGTCATGACAGGAATAAATTGCACTTTAAATTATATTTAAAAAATAAATTATATTAAGTTAAAATAGATAAGTTATTTAAGTATTTATAATAATTTGTAATAATATTTCACAATAATTTTTACTGTATTTTTGATTAAATAAATGCAGCCATTTTGTACATCCCAAAGACAAAAACATTCATACTGTCGGCTCCGATAGCCTCGTGGGCAGCGCGTCGACATTCGTCCCGAGTTTGAGTCCCGGCTCGCAGACCTTTCCCGATCCCGTCCCCCCTCTCTCTCCCACTTCGCTTCCTGTCTTACTATTGTCCTGTCAAATAAAGGCAAAAACGCCAAAAATAAATAAATAAATTCATCCCGAAGCACTTCACAATTAATTTCTCAAATAAACGACTTAATTTTTTGTTTCAGTGCTTACATCTTTGCATGCCAATGGTGGCACGTGTGCCCAAGGTTGCGACCTCTGATTTAGCAGTTCAGGACGACACTTGTCATGCCCTTGGCGTCAGACCCTGGATAGCATTGTGACAGTGTGCCATTTACTGCATCTGGTTCCGCATTCTCTGTGCTGTAATTGTGTGACATTTATGTTACATGATATAGCATGGTGTTGTTACAAAGGCAGCAGAGATGAGTCAAGCCTGGGGACATTGTGGAAAGGTCAAAGTGAGTGCCACATGCATAGACGCCACGTGTATTTATAGATGCAGGCGTTCAGATGTGACAAATGGTGATGAGCACAGAACTCTTAGATCCTTCCAGCACTTAGTGTTACGTGACATAGTGAAGGTGACGCTTCCCCCGCATTATGAATAATGATTAACTGCAGGCAACCGCCAAGAAGGGCTTGGTGGGGAGAGATATAAATAGACTGTCTTTTGTTCATTCGCTTGCTATCACACTAAAGAAGGGGCTCAGACTGTAGGAGGAAGCAATGAGGCATGTGGGATATGGCAGAAAAGGACCTTTTCTCACTGTTACTAACAAAGCCATACTGTGCGTGAGCATTTGCATATATACACACACACCCACACACAAAAACACGTTCAGAATATAGTTGACCTTTCGCAAGCACGTGGTCTTGGTATCAATGAAAAACATACGTTCAGTTTGTGTGTGAGAAACGGCATTGAAAAATGCATTTCAGAGCGATGGATATTGATGATCAATGATTATAATCTAAAGTTATTATATGAAGATCTCACTTGGCATTAAATGGACTATAAAGGATGCAGCTGAGGCTTGTGGTTTATGGTTTACTGCAGCGGCGTGCCATGTTGGCAAAAATGACTAAATGAAGCTTGGAAATGCTGTTAGAGTTATGCGATAGACCACTTTTTTCCAGTAATGCTCAAGTAGAACCTGAATCCAGAAGTGTATTTTTTTTTAAAGGTGGCATTATTCTAGGTGTCATTTAATTTTATTTTGTGTTCATTAAAAATCGTATCCGAATACATCAGTCTTGAAATATGCAATTTGTTTGTAATTTGGCCCATAATCAATTTTTAAAAATAATGGATATATAGAATATATGGTAAATATTGTTCGAAAGTATTATATAAAAACTATGCTTGTATTCATGTATAAAAAATTCTATATAAAATATTGTAAAATATTTTTAATATGACACATAAAAGTGAAATTAATTATTTGCAAATTGATGCAAATATATTCACAACCTCATTCAATCTCTTTAAAACCTTTACTCTTACATAAGCTTTATGTGAAGAACAGCCGTCATTCACTTTAACCCATCATTTAAGTCATCATTCACTATAAATTTTGACGTTCATCATAGTTCTGCTTGTTAACATTCATCATAGAAGTTGTGATGCGTTTTGTGAGCGACTCATTCAAGCTGAATATTTTCAGTGAATCAGTTTGTGTGAATGATTGATTCATTCATGATTCATGAATTGAATTGATTCATCTCAATGATCTTGTTGCAGCAGTTAGCAGCTCCCTGGAGAGAAGCAGGGGATTACAACTTAAATTTGGGGTTGTACCTCACATAAAGCTGTCTTATAAATTCGTATGATTTGGGATATAATGTAAAAGATATGTTTTATTTGTTTATTGTAAATCGCCAGTCACTTTAATACTATGTAAAATAGTAGCTTGTAAATTCTAATTTTTGGTTTTGTGTTCCATATATTATCATACTGCTTTAGAACAACATGAAGGTTGAGTAACCAATGGCAAAAATGTTATTTTTGGATGAACTATCCCTTTAAGAACAACCCTACACGTTCCACTTGTTGGAGATCGACTACCGTAAATATAAATAATGGGTTGTTAGACTTGACGTGTCTGGAGCTTAAAAAAGACCTTTGTAGTGTTTAAATGACAGATTTATGAACAAAATCCAGTAGGCTTTGATTTAAAACCAGATCCTGTTTTTCCTCAGCACGAGCTTCTGAGGAATCAGTCCGTGGATTTAGTCAATGGCTTTACTGGTGGTGTGGTTGTAATTCTCACCGCTCCCTGAATTAAATTGACTGCAGCTTTCTCAGGTCTTAATTAAAGCACTCATTCATTCAGTACTAAAACAGTGCGGTTCGGTGTGTGGTTACACAATCAGCTCCATATCATGTGCCTACATATAAAATCAATGTTTTGACTAAACCACCGATAATATGCGGGGTACAGTTCACAAGCTGTGGGCTGTATGGATTTCCATATTGCTTAATTTACTCTTGCAGAGCCGTCATTAGCCGGCGGGGGTTTAACGGTGTGGATGGCGCCTCATAAGTAAGCTTGTTGATTAATGTTATGTACTCCAGGGAGGCGTCAGAGATTTATTTGAGAGACAAACCTCTGTACAATTTAGATTGAATGAGACATATAGATATAAATTGTGTGTTTAGGGGCCTGAGGGTGCAATACGAAACTCTTTTCTCATTCTCACACACAAACGCACTCAAACTCCGTGTGCTTTGCGCCCTCTTTTATTTTTAGCAGAATTAGTCATTTGCAAGCTAAATTGCTATAGATCTTTTTGAGGACAAAGCTTATAGAGAGCACAGCCTGGTCTTGTCTGTCCTTTAACACCGGCCTATCCTGGAGGATAAGGCGCTTTGTAGCCATCCATTCAGTATTCATGACGTGCCACCTTGCTGAACACTGGGCCCCCAGTCCGTCTCATAACTGGAGCACTAACAAAGCTGTTCATTTGGCATCAGCACCGGCTCCTGATATAGAACAGGCAGAGCCCTCTCTTAGTGTTTCTCTCTCAGCAAATCCTATTATCAGTGTTGTGTTTTTCCCTTCTTCCTAACTTAGGACTTGGTCCAGGAAATTAGTCACTTCCTTCCAGTTTATTTGTCTATAATGGAGCACAACATCAGTGTCCTTTTTTTTTTTTTTTGATGAACGTTTGAAAAGTAAAGTAGTGTTATGTTTCTGCCATAGCATCATTATGGCTAAACTGAGACTCCGATTTACGCACCCATCGGTCCAATAACTGTATCTTGGATCTCAGCAGCTGTACTGGTGAGGAAAGGTAGCACGTCAGACTTCCCAGATCCATTCAAAATCCTCTTAAGTCATGTGAAAGATCTCAAGCAGTAGCGCAAAGGCTAGCTGGACTACATGAAAAGACAATTTGGCCTTTTAAGCTTCGGTGCGTTCCCCGCCAGCCCCGGATTCGCTCTCTGTTTATGTTTGCTCTGCTGGAGTCTTAATGCAGTCATGATGAAGCCTCCTGATAAAAATCAATGACCGATGTGACCAGGAGAAAGAACAGCAATTACACGGAAAGTCATCTTTTAGGGGCGTCATCCTCTTTACCCTAGGCATCCTCTGTCTTACTGTCTTTTACCTGCTTGCTCATTTTAATGTTTCATAGTCTGGAGCAGAGACGATTTCTCCAGGGAGGCAAGGGAGGCAGTGCATTTCTAAAAAAAAGTTTGAAAAGGAAAATAATCGGCAGTACAAAAATAAAACAACATGAAAAGTGTCTTGAGGTCTTTTGAGCTTGTTGCCTTCTGAGGTGGCAGCAGCGAAATACAGGCACAAATGGGTGAAACTGTTGGAAATGGACTGCTATTAACAACCCAATGGATAGGTAAACAACTCACTCACTCAGACGTCATCACTTTCAGTCATGTTTGAATCTAAATGGAGTTGAAATTTCATGAAATGATGAGTAATCTGAGTGATTCAGGTTGACACCTGTGCCGTTTATGACTAATGCAGGGTTCCTACGGTCGTGGAAAACCTGGAAATATCAGGGAGTTTTCATATTGTGGTTTCCAGGCCTGGAAAAGAAAAGTTAATAAAATGTAAAGTTATGGACATTTCTTTGTTGAATATAAATTGTTCTAATTATGCTCAGCTCTAAAATATTTTGCTGTGGAAAGCTGCACTTTGTGAGTGCAATCGCTGTGCATTTAAAAATGATTAAAAAAAAATCCTTATCCATTTACCATGAACAACAAAATTAATTTGCTGCTTATTAAAAGTTAGTAGGGTAGACATTTAGTTTAGGTATGAGGTAGTATTAAGGGATCTAAAATATGGTCATGCAGAATAAGCAAGTATTACAAGTGTATGGCCCTATGATTTCCACGATACGGATAAAGTTTGTTTAATTTTCAATAATCGAAAGATAAATTAATGTTTTATGCCTTCATTTGATAACCAGAAAAATTCCACAACACAGAATTTCTGAGGAAAATAAAATTTCATAAGGCTGTTGTGGGAATTAATTTAAATAAATTAAGTTGTTTTTATGCATTCAAATAATTAGACATGCTAAAACATAGAATTTGGTAACAATAAGCACAAGGTGAGAAAAAATAAAACTTTTCATGGGTTTAACTTTTTGTTAAACTTTTAATAAATTGATGTGAAATTAAGTTTCATGATTGTAATTAATTAAGAAATGCTTGCTTTTTGATTAATAAAATGTCATTTAAAAAAACAGAATCCAGAAAAATTAGAGGAAAAAAATGGAATTTGAAAAAAAAAAAAAAGGATTTCATAGGGCCCTACAAGTGGTAGCGTTAATAATGTTTAATAAGTTTCTATTTCAGCTTTTTTCCCCTCAAAATATCCAATCCTATTTCCACAAAAATATTAAAAGACACAAATGTGTTTTTTATTTATGTGTAAAGGTCACATGCAATGAAGTAGCTGACTATGAACAATTAGTAATGACAAATAAAAGCCACACAAAATGTGCTTGTTAATGTATTATTTAGATTTTAAGCAGTGCAAACATGTTTACAAACGTGTCATGTGGCGATCTGACAATTAATATAGAAAGTGAGAAATTTTGAAATGGAATAGCTCACAAACACCAGCATATTCTGATAACAGCTGGAGCAGAGCAAAAAAAACAGGTTATATAAATTTTAGATGACGAACACATCCTTGTATCTGGTAGTGTCAGTACCAGTCTTTTCGTGTTCGGATTCACTTCCCAAAATGACAGTATTGAAGGAGTATATAGAGGAGATGGAGAGTCTAAGTGTTGAGTGACTGTGAAAAATGAATGGGGGGAAATGACAGGAGCCTGATGACACACTGCAGGTGACAGACAAGATACTTACAGTCTGCTTCATACCATTGCATGCTTGCTCAAGCTCCCTGCAGAGCTGCAGCCTGCCTTACTGCGCTGGGCTTTTGGATGGTAAAGCTCATAGGATGCCACTAAACCAGAAAAGTCTGCCAAATGGCGTAGAATCGAAATCTTTCCGCTCTGCTTCCAGCCAGAACATTTTGTTTTTCTGTTCTGAAGTCGTGATCTGAAAAATGTCCTTTCTGTTCTTTCACACTGAGTGATGTCAGGAATATTTGGATCATTAAGAAGTGCTGGAATTTGAACGTCTTTCATATCCTAAATGCTTCGCTTCTTTCTTTGAGGGCTTGACTCAAGTTTGTAGGGTACTTTTTGAAGTCTCGTCGTTCACAGATCACTTCCGCCAATGCTAGGTCATGGCTGAAATGTCAGATAAACCTTTTGGCATTAAAGTTGTTGTCACGTTCAAAGAGAATGGATATGTTAAAGTCTGACTCATAAAAACATCTCAGCTTGTGCTGATTAATGTATTGATTCATGTCTTTTCTATGCCTTATTGTCTATAAATTTGTGGTGTCGTGAGTTGTGCCGTTGTGCTTCGTTCTACTGGGTATTTAAGCAAGGTGATGGATGAGGTTAGGTAAAGCTTATGTTATGTGCTGTCGCACACAATAGAAACCCATTCCTTTTGCTTGTTTCCAGATATGATTATAAAGCAAGTGCTCTTTGGTTGTTTATTTAAACATCGGACAGTTGAGTAGCAGATGAAGTAAAGTCTTTGCTCAGAAGTTCATCAAAGAGGCCCCTGTTTTCCCAAGATGACAGGAGAATGTACCTCCCCACCAAAAATACAGAATGAATTTGGCCTGTCCAGAAATGAGCTGTTCTTACTGCAAAATTAGAAGCAGGCAGGTTTCAAGAGCAAAGCTGGCAAGAGTCATGATGTCTCCATGTTATTGAGAGGACCACCAGGGATGGATTTTTCAGTCTGTTTTTAATCGCCATAATATTCTCTGTAAAAGAACTGGCTGGAGGCTGCAATTTACTGCTGCATTGTTACAGATCAGTTTCTGCTTGTCATTAAGTGTGTCCAAACAAATCACAAATCTGTAGTTTTTCCTCCTCTTGCTTTTTAAATTTTTTTTATGTTTTGTAAGTTTGCGTAATTAGTGACATCACTCAGTCTGTTCTTTTATATACAAATGTCTGTGACCTTGCTTGAGATGGCTCAAAGGAATGTTTAGATTGTGTGAGCCACAGTGTCTGCCTGTCTAGACAGACAGATAGATAGATAGATAGATAGATCTATTTACAATTATCTATTCAGATTGTATTAAAGATCCTGATGAAAAAGAGCATGTCTCTCTCTCGCTCTCTCTCTCTCTCTCTATAGAACTACCGTTCAAAGGATTGGTTACAAAAGATATACATTTCAAATAAATGTCTATTCATCAAATAATCCTGGTAAAAATGTACTGCAGTTTCTAAAATAATATTAGGCAGCTCAACTGTTTTCAACATTGATAAAAATAAATGTTTCTTAATCACAAATCAGCATATTAGAATGATTTCTGAAGGATCCTGTGATATTTCAAGACTGCAAATTTAAAATGTAAAAATAAATTACATTTTATAACATCAAAATAGAAAACCGTTATTTAAAACTGTAACAATATTTTGCGATATAAAGCCATTTATATACAGTATATTATATATACTATATTTTGGATCAAATAAATACAGCCTTGATGAGCATTAGAGAAAAATCTTTAAAACTTACTGTCTCAACTTGTGAACAGTAGTGTGTGTGTGTATATATATATACTTAAACACTATTTCATAACTTAATTTTTTTTCTTTTCTTAATTTGTTTAGCACAATCACTCTTGCAACTTCATTGCATCTTTGGTCATTGTACCACAGCTTGCACTCCATTCTTGCATTATCTATGCTACGGTTGCACTGGTCTTTAAAAGGATAGTTCACTGAAAAATTTAAATTGTCATCATTTACTCACCCTCATGTCGTTCCAAACCTGTATGAGTTTCTTTCGTTGGTTGAACATAAAAGAAGATATTTTGAAGAATGCTGGTAATCAAACAGTCGATGGTCCCCATTGACTTCCATAGTATTTCTTTCCCTACTATGGAAGTCAATGGGGACCAACAACTGTTTGGTTCTTCAAAATATCTTTTTTTGTGTTCAACATAAAGAAACTCATACAGGTTTGGAGTAGCATGAAGGTGAGTAAATTATATGAAAAACATGAGGGTGAGTAAATGAAAAAAAAATTTCATTTTTGTGTCATCTATTCCTACTTAAAACTGTACATTTTCTTTTATATATACAGCATATTTGTCTGATCTTTAAAAGTCTTAGTTTGTCTTGAAATAGCATGTATATTTTTTTCTTGTTCCACAGTTGTTGTTGTGGTGATTTTTTTGGACACTTTTTTTGTACTACTGGGTACCACTGTGCATGTGACAAATACAACTTTGAACCTTGACTTAGTTCCTCATAGTGGCTAGGGCTCTATCTAGTGGCACCAATGGCTGAAGAACTCGACTATCTATCCTTGCTTTGAAAAATGATCTTGAAGCCACAGGAATGTTCAGAAATCTCCATCTACACCAGAATCCCTGAAGTGAAGCACTTCCTGGCCAGTGTTTTCGGCATGAGTTGAGAGTGACCGCTTCACAGCATGCTGTGTAATGGCTTTGGGATCCAGCTGTGGCTGTAATTCTTCAGATGAGCGTCCAATGTCGGTTCTGCTGTCACCGTCCGCCTACTGTCACATGCCTCACATCTCCAAGAATTACTGCACACACCTGTGCACAGCGATTTACAGCTTTGGCAGTCTGCGCTCTCTCCTGAGAAGCCATCGTTTGCTGTAAATTGGTGTCAAACTCTGATATTGTTAAATATTTCGTGTTACATCAATTGTTCTCAGCATTGGCAAAGATCTGATTTTAGTTCCTTTAGCTAATTTTAATAGCTTAAAATCAGTCTTTCGTTTTGTGCTAAGTTGTCATATATTTTTTACTCTTTTCAAATCTTAAAGGAATACTGTAATTCCCTCAAAAGTGAAAATTGACATCATTCTTCTTTGGAACACAAACTATATTTTGAATGTTTCATTGTATTTTTCTCTTCGTATACTGAAAGTCACTCTGGTCCAAACAAAATTAAAACTGTGTGAGATATTCAAAAATGCTAAAAAATCCTTTTTGGTGTTCCACAGAAAAAAGTATTACAGGTTTGGAAAGACATGAGGGTGAATACATGATAACAGAGTTTTTGGTGAACTATCCCTTTAAGGCTGGTTAAGGAGTTATATATTGCAGATTACGAGCCACATTTCATCCCAGAAATAATATTATTTCCATATGACATTGAAAAGTTTATTTTTCCAACCTGACTGCTTGCAGCAGCAAACAAGATGGGTGCCAGAGTCTTCAGGCTCCTTCAGAACATAAACTGTCAAGGTAATTGCAAGTTTTATAGAAATGTTGCTCCTGCATGCCATTAACCTGTGAAGTGATCCGTGCTGCCATTGTTTTGATTGGTATCATCCCAGGCAATAAAGGCTAAGTTTCCACTGCCAATTAAATGTTTAAAATCCAACTGTTAGCTTTTTTATTTTTTTGATATATAATCACCCAGCTTGTCTGTCTCGACCGGTTTATAGTATAGTGGTGCTGTTAAATTCATGCCTTGTTAGCTTGCACTAATAAACACACAGCTAACGTCATGCTGATTTACCTGTCGGCTCGTTCGTCTTGCTCGCATCGCTGACTCATCATTAGCATACGAGTTGAATTACCAGTAATTTGACTTGTGAATGATGCTTATAGTGTTCTCTAATTGCTGACATTATTAATTAATTACTTGGGTCAGGGTTCAACTAGCCTTCAGATTACTGATCTGCAAAGTCGAGTTTATTTGCAGACATGCTTCAGTTTGTCTGTCATTGAAACCTTTACCAAACTTTCCAAAATGTGCTTCTTTTTGAGAAGATCTTCTTGTTAGAAAAAAAGAAGAAACATTTGGACAAATTAATTGGCATTCACTCGATTTGTAGATGTTGGCAACCCGGCGTAGAGTGTAGCGTGGACGTTCGTGCCCAGGGATGTTACAGTACAGAGCAGGAGTTGTCTTACATGCTGCTTCTAGACTTCCCATAGAGACGGCCCTCCACACTCAAACCTAATTAAAGTGAAGGCAGTATGCTTTACAGCGCTCTCCATAATTCATAAAAATCGGCATGCCGCTCGGGGAGAGCCTGCCATGCTTTCTGGGATGTTTGACGACCTCTGTTTGTCTAAGTGACAGGAGAAGGGGGGGGGAGAAATTAGACAGGAATTAGCATAGCAATAGCTGTAGTTGTGTGCGAACACGGGAGCATCTCCGGCGTGCTCTTGAAAAGAAAAGGAAGGTCATATTTTGATTGGCGGCTGAGATTGGTGAGGTGCAGCTGTGCTGAGATCTGTGCCAGAGCATCTCTGGAGACCTACAGGAGGTCTGCTGAGGAAGCAGGTCACCCTGTGACAAGCTGCAATTGCAACTATATTTGTCTTTAAAAAAGAGTGTGTGAGAAAGAGAAATGGTAGCGTGCACCCTGAACAGGTGTTACTGTGTTGTCTCGTTGTTTTGATGTATTGCCTTTGCTGTAAGTTGAATTACCAGTAATTTGACTTGTGAATGATGCTTATAGTGTTCTCTAATTGCTGACATTATTAATTAATTACTTGGGTCAGGGTCCAACTAGCCTTCAGATTACTGTTCTGCGAAGTCGAGTTTAGTTGCAGACATGCTTCAGTTGGTGTTGCTTATGGACTGTCATTGAAACTATATCAAACTTTCCAAAATATGCTTGAATGTGCATCTTTTTGAGAAGATCATCTTGTTAGAAGCCAGAAGAAACAGTCGGACAAATTAATTGCTCTCCCCTTAGCCATTTACTCGATTTGTAGATGTTGGTAACCCAGCGTAGAGTGTAGCGTGGACGTTCGTGCCCAGGGATATTACAGTACAGAGGAGGAGTTGTCTTACATGCTGCTTTAGGCTTCCCATAGAGATGGCCTTCCACACTCAGACCTAATTAAAGTGAAGGCAGTATGCTTTACAGCGCTCTCCATAATTCATAAAAATCGGCATGCCGCTCGGGGAGAGCCTGCCATGCTTTCTGGGATGTTTGACGACCTCTGTTTGTCTAAGTGACAGGAGAAGGGGGGGGGAGAAATTAGACAGGAATTAGCATAGCAATAGCTGTAGTTGTGTGCGAACACGGGAGCATCTCCGGCGTGCTCTTGAAAAGAAAAGGAAGGTCATATTTTGATTGGCGGCTGAGATTGGTGAGGTGCAGCTGTGCTGAGATCTGTGCCAGAGCATCTCTGGAGACCTACAGGAGGTCTGCTGAGGAAGCAGGTCACCCTGTGACAAGCTGCAATTGCAACTATATTTGTCTTTAAAAAAGAGTGTGTGAGAAAGAGAAATGGTAGCGTGCACCCTGAACAGGTGTTACTGTGTTGTCTCGTTGTTTTGATGTATTGCCTTTGCTGTACAGAGCTACTTCTGTACCTGCTTTGCCTCCCACAAGAGCTTCTGTTTAGTTGCTTGTAAGGGTCTTGGGGTCTCGGTCCAGGCTTGTTGCCTGATTGCCTTTTTTTAGCATGTTATGTGCAATGTTTGAAGTTGGGGAAATAGGTTTGCATTATGTTTTAGGGCTGCCGAGATAACTTCATTTAATTATTTATTGTACTTTGTCGATGTGATTTGCTGATTACAGCCCATTTTCAATAATGTGACACAAGTGGGCAGGTTTGTATCCATAAAGAATTTGTTGGATGATAAAAAGTGTCCGTTACATATGAGATTGGAGTCAGACTGAATGTGAGAGGTCACTAAAACAATAATCATAGCTATTTAGTTGTTCAATAACATTTATCCAGTAGCTTGCTCAGTTTAAGCGAAGTTGCTTCAGAGGAAAAACAGGTTATGGATCAAGTTATAAGTTAAGGATTACAAAGTCAAACATACACATCGTTCACAATTAGATCACTAAAGTGCATTAAGTAAATAAATGGGGTCAAATAAATTTTGATGCTGTTGGTTTTAATAATACATTATTTTGATTGGTTAATAACGCCAATTAAAACTGTTCCTTATTTCTAAATAGTCCTAAATGTCTGCTAGTTTTAATGTGATCAGTGACACGTTTTATAAATGTTAGTTTCTTAAAGAGGAATTAAATGCAATTAAACAATGAAATTTGCGTAGGCGCACATTTCAGCAAAACTCAATGTTTAACCACAAAATTGAGGTAAATCTTGATTATTTAAATGTACAGTAAATAGTATAGCCTTTGTTCATATAAATTATACACAGTAACTAACTATACTATATATATACTTTATATATATATATATCTATATATATATATATATGTGTGTGTATATATGTGTATTTTACCGCGAGTTTTCAAAAGCGCGATAATCAAATACGGTTTTGATAATTACATTTTAAACGATAATACTAACCGTCAGTGAATTTTATCGTGATTTATCGTGAAACCGGTAATCGTTCCATCCCTAATGTGTATATGTGTTTTTTTTATTAAAAACAATAACAAACAATTGTGACTAAAGCCTATTAATATTTGTCTGGTCAGAGCGACAGGGCAAATAAAAATGTGAGTGTATATATTTATAATACTGCATACCGATAAGTACAACCCCACTTAAAGTGCTGTCTGTGCAGATAAGAAGCATCTGCTTTGTGCTCAAGCCTCCAAGGATATTAACCCCTGTTGTAAATTAACTCAGTATAAACTAGACTGAAATAACCTTTAGATTGGCCCATGATTCTGTTATTCTTTATGGCTTACTAAAACTGTTCATCTGCCAAATGTTTTACTTTGCACTGTTCCAAGTGACTCTGACACACATGTTCTTATTAGACTGATAGTAGGATAAAGTATGAATGTATGATTGATTTCATACTCGCATCTTTGTCTAATATGTACTTGTTTAGCTCTTTTAATTTGTAAGAGCAATCAAGTAATCAAATGTGATCTCAGTAGTCTTTGTGACGGCTAATCTGCACTTTATTCAGCAGGTAGCGTGTGTGCTTTTTAGAGGTGGGTGTAGTTTCTTCATGCCAATCATGAGTGCCGGTGGAGCAGCCGTGGATTCCTGCGGTGGGCAGCTGTTTGTTATTCTTCTGCACTGCTCTTTAAGGAGCGGCGGGAGGTAGAGATGTGGGCTCTAATCATTAGCACATTAGCCTAACACAAATACTCTGGTGTGGGTGTGTATGAGAGCACGAGGGAGATTAAATCATTAGAGATTTGCTTGCTGCCTTTCTTAAGCAGTTTTAATGAATGAGACCCCTTGATTATAGCTTAAACTAGCGGTGCAGTGCAGAGTAGTAACCTCAGGCAGAAGCAGTGTTGTTGGGCAGTGCCCCGAGGCTGCCGCCATGCTGAGAAGGAGCCGCTCGTAGCAGGATTTGCCACTGATAAACACAGTACACCATGCTTTTGACTGAGAAATAAAAGTGACTGGATTTGGCTCCATAATTAATCCTGACCTTGATACGTGTCGAATGCACAGTGTGCTAAAAAGAGGACAAAAGGAAAAGAACATGCATTGAATAAAAGCAACCGTGAAATCATTTTAATTGACTAGGATAGTCGCCCAGCAGGGGGATTCAAGACGCTTGGTAATTTTCTTTGTTTGTTTGTGAAATCGTATCCCCTTTTGAATCCGTATTGTTCATTACTGGTCCGAATTTTGCCGTGGAGCGGGAAGCTCCTCAGATGAATATTTCATGATGAGCTGTGAAAACTTGCAGAAATAAAATTTGGCCTGACAAGAAATGATGGCCCACAAGGTCATCATTGAAATTATATTAAACAAGTAGTTGTTGTGCTGCAGCTGTTTGTTTGAATCTCAGACGGATCTGAGCAGGAGAATTTATTTGACTATTTTTTTTTTTAGACAGATAGTCTTCGATTTTAATTTTCAGACTAGGCCACGTAAATTATATTCAACACAGTACAATGAAATACATTGAATACAAAGAATTTCCACGGGCAATTGAAAGTACGACCTTCATAAATGCAGCTATCAGTGAAGTGTGCAGCATAACTATTACTTTGAAAATATCAAACTTCTCCTTTTTATACACTTCTTTTATGCTGTACTGTCAATGTTGGAATATTTTATCAGACAGACGATTTAAAACTAATAGATTTTTTTTGTGTGCCCAGTGAATGCTCATGGGAATCATATATTGATTTCTGTGTGTGAACGCCAAACTCGAGAAGAATTACAGCTACCCAAATTTTAAAGCCTCTGCCAGTTAGCTCAAGTAGTTAAAGTTGGACGGCGAGTGGCTTCGTCATTCCCAGGTGTGCTGGATAATATCTCCGGCTCCCAAAAGTGTAGAAAAGAGAAAAGAAGCGCGGTGCAGCACAGCCCCGCCGGTGTTTGCGTAGCGCTACCGCTGCGTTTCACTCGACTTGCCAAAGCTAACAGGGGCTGGATGTGGAGAGGCAAATTTGCCAACGTTAACTTGGATAAACGAGCTTTTCATTCAAAGACGACCTTCTCGCTGTAATCTCAGGCAGGGCTGTCAGGGCCTGGCCCCTCTCTTCCTGGATCTCTTGCTCGGGTTTTTAACAGGAACCCAGGGGTCTGAAAGACGGGGAGAAACCGAGTGGGTTTTTTTCATGGGGGAAGTCAAGTCAAATGAGAGGGAGTGAAGACCTGGAATGATCTGCATCTCAGGTGCCACGACTCGATAAATCAGTTTGGGGCCCCAAGGACGATGGGATAATTGAATTGTTTTGGTATGGTTGTCCTGAAGTGAAATATGTGTTAACTGTCTCTCCTCCTCTGTCTGTCTGTCTTTCTCTTGACTTTTTTTCCTCTTAAAAACTTTCTTTTTTCTGGGTGGGGTAGAAGGGCTGAAATCCGAGCCAGCAGTTGGCTTCGGGGAAGCTTCTTTTGGCCCGTAATGCCGGGACCTGTGGGAGCCATTATAAAGCAGAATTCACATTTTTGCATTTTCAAATGGATTTAACTGTAGGGCTCAGTCCCCAGCGCTGACCCTGTTAACATTCTGCTTTGTCTGGGAACGCGTAGAGTGGGCCAACCTTTACAGGCTCCGTCGCTGCTCTGGAGCAAGAGGTGTTGCGTTTGGCAAGCGAAGAGGGCTTTTGAGAGACTGCTTTATAGGCGCAGAAATACATCTGCCACAGTCCTTAGTGTGTCTATTATTCTATAGTGCATTAATGGTCTGGAGAGGAATCATTTCCTGAGTGTAGTTAACTACATGCTTAGAGAAACCTTACCCAAAGCTGGGGATTGAGAGGACCTAATGGCCTAGTTCCCAGCCCTGGCCGCTCTCCTCAGGTTCTGTTACAATACAGTTACAGTCTGCCCAGTCAGAATGGCCTTGATTTATCACCTTGATTAGATTTATGGCACACAACGCAGGGTAAAACAACCTACTTGCCCTCCGTTCCAAAGCGTATAGCGTGTGAGACTCATCCGTGATTTGTACCCTTGCTTAACCCTGTTCTCTCTTCAAGGGAACCACAAACCTTAATTATGGGGTTTGCTATGCTTTTGAGGTTTGCATAGCTATCGGTACAAATTAGCAGAGATAAAATCATGTTTTTATAGGATTTTGTAGCGCATAACTGGGTTTGTCTAAGAAGGTCACAAATCACGGCTCCTTCTCAATCAAGATCTGTCTAACGCCGAGAAGCTATTGTTAGAAAAGAAATAAAGAAGCACTGATTGCTTCGGTTAGTTATCAATAAGCAGAACGTACATCAGTACATCGCTGCATATATGAATACTTTCAGCCTTGAGATCCTAGTTTGTTTAATTAAATTCACAGTTTAATAAAGAATGACCAAGCTTTCCTGGACTGAATGCTGTGTAATTATGTTTTTATCCATTCCAGCGAGCATTGAACTGACAGTGCGTGGTTGGAGGTGGTAAATAAGTACGTTTTCAAAGAGAGTCAGCTATTCAGCTATTTTATAAATCCAACACCAAGTGCAAAAGTACAGTATAGTCTACTTTCCAAACTGTCGCAGATGGGTTTTGAGTCTAGACAGTTTTTTTTTTTTTATAATGCAACAAATTTTGTGACATCCTGCCGTGCATGTCTGGTGTTAGCATCTCATTTAGAATTTAATTGAGAATGGCTTTTAAATTTAAATTCAGCTTTGAATTTGAAATGCAGTAGCAAAGTGGATGCAGAATTGAAATTTTAAGTTGCAATTTCAATGCAGGGATGTAGTACTGAAATTCAAATAAACTACTACACAAGCAAAGTTTGTCCAAAAGGATGCATAAATAGATGCTAATTGAAAATACTATAGAAATGTTTTATCTAGTTTATACATTTCATCATAATAAGGTGAAAGGACACTTAATTTCATAGAATATATTGCGTGTACTGATTTTCCTTTCATTACAATTACAATACAGCAATAAATTATTTTCCTGTGATTCACTTTTTTGTAGTTGTGGTCAATTTAAGTGAACCAATTCTTCAATTTTGAATTTGTCCAACCCTGGTTAGAACTGAAGAAAATCTTACCTTTTGGTTGAGTTTACTTTTTCATTTTTAAATGACTAGATTATCACGTAATAGCCAAAATTAAAACATTTTGTCATATAAAAAACTTAGGTTGAATTTAGGTTGAAATAATAATATAATGATATCTACTATTATTATGGCACTTAGAAACTGTCCCGTTTCACACTGTAATCATACTTCAGAGCATCAGGTCCTGCAGTTTGCAAGCTCTGCCCATACTGTCGCACTCAAAGGGGGCAATCGAGACAGCTTGCTTTATGGTTTGGTAATGGCACCCTTATTTTTCACCAGAGTGGGGCTGTTTTATTTATCAGGCCAGTAGTTATGGAGATTAATAAAGAAGAGTTGGGCCGGCTCTGCTGCAGTGGAGTGAGGAATCTGGAGTTCTATCGGTCTCGTAAATCAGACACTGCACGCTCGCTCATGTCTCAGTCATCTCAGCCGCCAGATATGAGTCTTACTGCTCTCCATTAAACTCCCACAGATGTTTCCAGGCCTGGCAGGGGGGTCGAGCGGGGGTGAGATTATGTTGCTCACAGCAGAGACATGTAATCGCATACACACAGCTGCTAGTCGTTCCTTAATGTTGTAGCTGCTCAACACTTTATTGTTCCACACTCACACACTTTCCTCTAAGGATTCCTTGCATTTATTATTAAGTATACTACAATCTAAAAAAAAACAGTTGTAACCTTGTGTCCGTCATCTATTTTGAAGTTGAATGTATTGTATTTATTTATTTAAATTATTGCTATTAATTTATTTTACAATTTTTAGCTGTTTATTTATTTATTAATTTTTATAGTGTTTACACACACACACACACACACACACATATATATAACTTTTCTACTCAATTTTAAACATTGTAAAATTTTAAACAAATTAAGCGTGGTCCACTGCTGCACACGTGCCACAATATCGATACAGGGCCAGCTGTATCGATACTCGTATCGTCAAATCTCTGTGACGATACATCGTCGTATCGATATTTTGAACACAGCAGCAATATATATGTATATGTATATATGTATATGTACATATCCCTGCTTGTCACTCATCTATTTTCTCCTTTTATATCTCTACCTGTACAGCACAAAGACGTCCAAGGTCCTTTTTTCTCAATTCAGCATTCAGTTAGGCGAGTATCAATAGTGAACGAAATAAAAACAGGACTCATATTCATCTTTGAATAAAAGATTGTAATGCGTGCATTTAAAAAATGCATTCATTAACTCCGGCGTCCAATTTTCTCCTGGCTTGTTTTCATTCTTTGGATAAATTGATAATTTCCTGTCATGTTCTTGTCAGGCTGTGAGGGGTGTAAAACTGGCTTTTGTTGCTTTGCAAACCCTTGCGGCACTGTGGGGTCAAAGGTCACTCGGCAATGCCTCTGATCCCGTAGCTCGGTTTGAATGGAGCGCTGCCTGCAGCTTTTGAAAGGCTCTTTCTTTCTCAGAGGAGGGCGAGGGGGGGTCAATTTGTGCCGATAAAAGAACACAAAGCAACAGAGCAATGAACAGCCCTGTCAGACAGGGGAGTTTATTAACATGCCATGAATTGCACTAGAGTGGCTCCTGGACTTCTGTTTCAGAATCAAGCTGCAGGGCTTGGGAAAGACAAACAAGAGCTCAATGAATCTGTTTGGTGTTCAAGCCCCGAGCCACTAATACCATCATACACAAACAGTTTTTGAAACCTTTTATGGGAGTTCATTTGCCATCAGTTAACATCCAGTTTGATGCAGACACACACACACACCACCCAGTAAGAGAGTGGTCTCGGTCATGCTACAGCATTAATAAACATGACACATGCATGAATACACATCGCATTATGGGGATCAGTGTTAAAATGTTTCTAATACTATGTATTTTATTTTTATTTTTTTATTAATTAATACATTTTTTATTTTATTTAATTGTATTTTATTTTGCCATAAAATAATAATATTGTGAATATTTCAGTACAGTGCTTGGCCCTTATGCACATTAGTACTTAGTACATTAGAATGAGGTAAAGGTGAGTAAACAATTTTTGTGTTAAACCATACCTTTAAGACACGTACACATTCTCATTCACCTCCCCTGTTTCTCACATCCTCTCTTTCTCACCCAACCCCCCCCCATCCCACACACACACACACATCTTTGTTACTAGCACCATGTCCCAGTACGCCACTGATCTTTTCCCTATGGGCGTCTGGCATGTGCTGGAGATCAAAGCAGAGTGTCAACCCAAGGTTCAGGAGCAAAACCAATTCACCTGCAGCTCCGTCTGGGCAGGGGGAAGTTTCTGTCGCTCTCTCACACTCTCTCTCCTTTCTTCCTCCCTCACCCCGCAGACAGGATTAGCCTCCCGTGCGTCATGGTCCTGGACCGAGAAGCGCTAAGCACCATTTTACGACCAGATAAACTAGCCATAAATTGACCGGTGGGTTTCACAACCTCTCGCTCTCATATTAACGAGAGATCGAGAGAGACAAGTCTCCCACGAACACCACCCAGACTATGCCTTCGTTGAGAGCGCCAACTTGCAGGACACCCAATAGAAAGAGTCCATTGTGCCGTATCATTGTGCGTCAGCCCCGGCAGCACGGGCTTGTTTGTCTTATGAATAATTCAGCAGGCCTCTCCAGCACTAAACAACAGAGGCCTGTACTGTATGTTTAACCAGTTGGGTAGGGAAAACTAGTATGTTTGTCAGATAAACTCTACATGGCCTTGATGTGCAAGCGGTCTGTTCGGCCGCGTCTGAAAGGTTACTCTGGGAAATGGGCCTCCGTTGGTGCCTCTGATCTGATCTCTCAGCTGATAGCACCGGGTGGTTCCCTACAAGTATGTGTGTGTGTGTGTGTGTGAGTTGCATAGAAAAGGAGAGAGTCAGACCGGATGGTGTCATTTACACTGTGCTACCGCAGTGTTCAAAGACACTGGTAAACTAACTCCATTCTCTCTCCCAAGCCCTTGTCCGAAACACAACACCGTACAGTCACGCTGGAGGCCACCGCCCTGGCCAAGAGGGGAAGTTGCGTTCACAGGCTCTCACAGAGACCTGCTCTCTCCTCTCTGAGGACGCTTTCACACTGGGGCTTTTGGCGATGGCTTGACTTTGGTTTGTTTGGTTGGTTTGAAAGCTGCTCTCTTACATCACCAGCGAACCGCACTCAAGTCCACTTGAAAATGGTGATTTGGGAAACTTTTGGTGTGGACTCCAGTACTGTATTCAATGAGTATGAACACAGTCTGCCTAGAGTGAACTTCTATTGATTACATATGATTAGCCTATTAGCCTATAATGAATTTTCTGTTGCTGCTTCTTTCCACAGAAACTGGATTAAGCTCTTTGTTTCTATTGCATTACATTTGCAAATCTGCTGAGTATTAATAGTAAAACCTAAAGTGCACAAACAAGATTAAAACAGTAAAGGCCAAATTCACACTGCACAGACAAACGACAACAAACACCAACAAACCAGTCTGTCGGTAGTTTGTTGGATCAGTGTGTTACCCCTGTTGGCGTCTGTTGCCGTTGGTCGGAGTTTTTCACCTGACTGAACATGCTTAATCGGACTTGGGTCGTGGAATGTCTGAGCAGTGTGATATGATTTTCCACCTGTTTCCTGAATTGTTATTTAGCTATATATTATTTAGGGGTTGTGTTGTGTTGTTGTGTTGTTTCTGTTCTCAGACCAGACTGCTACAAATCAACCTTTTTGGAATAAGAAATGTTTATATGTACAAATGTAATTGCATTATTAATAGTCTTTATACTGAGAGAGAATACGGTAAACGTACCTATTAAGCTCACGTATCCATTAAGCACACTTCCATATTTGAGCTCCGATTATAAAAAGAAAAAAATAATGTATTATCATACTTGATGTCTTAACCAATTGATGTGTTTGTTACTACATACCTCCTGTAATTTCAAGTCAATCAGATCATTGCACATTGAGATATGGGTCTCCATGTGTTCACACTGTCTGGCGGCCATTTTGAAAGCTGTCTGAAAACTTTCACCAAAAGAAGAGCCCCTTAAATGTACATTAAGATATTTAAGCCTTTGTTTTGGGTAAGTTTCACTACTTATTGTAAAATTAAGAGATTAATGTTTAGACTTTTGCAGATAACCTGGAACTTGGATGTGGGAAATAATTACAGTTAGATCCAAAAGATAGTTTTAGCAACACAGCGCAGATGCTACAGAACACAGTTAGCTGACTAGCTGTTTAAGATTGTGTGCTACGCTAATATATTACTTCACAGGCATTACTGGCATGTACTTTTACATCCATAATATTATAAATTGATAGTTTATTGCTGGTCTGTGGTTTTAAACCGCTGTATTTTTTAAAGATTTCATATTATTTTAAGGTGAGCTTAAAGGGTACACTACTATGAAAATCACACAGCTTTAGTGTGACATCAATAAAAATCGTGTAGTGTATTCCAGGCTTAAGAGACTATAGATAAATTGACATCCATTTAATAAGAGGCTTCATAATGAGGCTAGTTTCTGTGTTCATCCCCATGAATGAAATGTTTTATTCGTTTGTTTTATTTGATTTTTGAATTTGTGTTACTTAGCTGAACATGGACTAGTCTAGATGTTGCAATGTGCTTAAATGACATTTCATTATGAATATATACCTGATCAAATTGAATGCCTTGTTGCTTGATTTTGTACATTAAAAAAAAAAATTATATTCTACAAGAATTTTTAATAAAACATGATGTGAGCTTAATGGGAACATGGGTGTGCTTAAAGGGTACAAACATGTACCCATTAAGCACAGCCGGACTTTTTGCATTTAATGATGTATATCTTAATTGAAATGCTTTTTTCATTTAAAATAAAATTAAATATTTTTGTTTGAGAGATTAATAATTTATTTTAACATAACTTTTTGTACTGAAACCAATATCTTGTGCACGAAATGTTTTATTGGTTTGTTTTATTTTATTTTTGAATTTGTGTTACTTAGCTGAACATGGACTAGTCTAGATGTTGCAATGTGCTTAAATGACATTTCATTATGAATATATACCTGATCAAATTGAATGCCTTGTTGCTTGATTTTGTACATTAAAAAAAAAATTTATATTCTACAAGAATTTTTAATAAAACATGATGTGAGCTTAATGGGAACAGGGGTGTGCTTAAAGGGTACAAACATGTACCCATTAAGCACAGCCGGACTTTTTGCATTTAATGATGTATATCTTAATTGAAATGCTTTTTTCATTTAAAATAAAATTAAATATTTTTGTTTGAGAGATTAATAATTTATTTTAACATAACTTTTTGTACTGAAACCAATATCTTGTGCACTAAAAATGTCTCAATGTAGATTTCGTTGAGCTTAATAGGTACGTTTACCCTAAATCATAAAGTTGAGTTTAATACTAAAAATCATTGAAGTCAGTGTATTGCCCTGTTTTCGGGAGTAGTTAATAGTAGTAATATTATACTTTTATAAATACTTGTTTAATATTTAATACAAGATTCCCCAACTATTATCTCAATCAAGAGCACACAAAGTAAAAAATATTGTTGTGTTAATACATTTGAATATTATTGTTACTTTAGCGGTTACTGTTATTTTAGCTGTCTAGATAAAGTGGGACCTATAATTTACTGTATTTATATTGATATTGAACTGATAATTTTAAGAGGAGTCTTCAAATAGATACTTTGAAATTATTTTTATGCATTTTATGTTGTTTAAATATTTTCATAATTAGTGCTATAATTGCCCCTGATCTCACCGCTGGTAAAGTTGCTACCAGTAAGTATTTGCAGTTTTACCTCTGTTCATATTAAACCAATACTGTACTACTGTTTATTACTGTAAATTCAAAGACAGCAAAATAAAAAAAAGATAGAAGTAATATAAAAATAATTACATGTAAAATTCTTGTCATTGCTTAAATTGGGGGAAAAAAATCTTTTTTTTTTCTTTCCACTTTCCAGTTAGAGAACTTTACTTAGCATGTGCTGAATATGTTTCAGACATTTATTGTGTTACAGTTGCCTGCAGTATTCATTGCTTATATGGATGTCATGATGACACAATCATAATTCAGTTCAGAACCAGATATTAACAGAGACCTGCAGGGATAGAGGATGGTGAAACTCTGGTTCTGAACAAGCAGTCAAACCCAGTATGAAAACAGCCTGCGTTCCTGCACATTACCCAGCAGCTCTGTGCGTGCATGTGTGTGTGTGTGTGTCCCTTGATTGTTACGTTAGATTGCTCTAAAACTGCCACTTATTGGGATGGTGTGGGCACAGCAGTCGCACAAGCAGCTTATGTAATGAGACATTTTTCCCCTCTCACTTTCCCCCTCCATATCTGTCTGCCTACACTCTGAGAAAATTAGATGGTGCCGAAATGCCTGGGATTACAGGGAAGCATGGCTGCGTGTTTATGTTGCTCCCCAGGCTGTGGATGAGAAAAGATGAGATCTGTATGTTCGACTTGTCGCCAGAACTGTTGTGTTTGTCTGGAATAGGGAGGGATGTGCAAAATTACATATTTTCAAAATCAACTAGTCAGTGGGTTGCATGAAATACTAGTCAGCTAGTCAGTCTCAAGAAAGCCCTCTATCTATCTGTCCATCCATCCATCCATCCATCTCCCTATCCCTATCCCTATCTCTCTCTCTCTATCTATCTATCTATCTATCTATCTCGTAATTACCCATTATACATTGTGATATAGCCTGGTTCGTTGGTCCGTTAGATTGGATTGCTTTCTCACTACAACCGAACCACTCCAGAGTTCGTTTTCAATCGAGCCGAGACCACCTTGTTCAGGCGATCTCGGACCGATTGTTTTGGCGCGGTTCCGAGCGCGATTGCCGTGTTCACATATGCCCAAACAAACCGAGCTAAGGGGGGAAACGCGCCAGGTTCCGAAACAATGGGCCAGGTGTGAAAGCACCCTTAAATTACAAATGATTTGCGATGGTCGCTTTGTCACATCCAGTGTGGACAGCCTCAAGCTGTTTGTTTACCTCTGGCCTTTTAAAAATTTCTTTTTTTATTTAATTGTTTTTGGCTAGTAAAAGTTATGAATGGCCGGTAACTTGAAAATTTAGTAGCCAAATTGGCTGGTGAGTGAAAAAGTTCATTTCAAACCCTGGTTCTATTGTAGGAAACTCCAATTGATTCTAATGAGTCCGTTCATTCTAAACGGTTTAAATGTTTGATTCATTTTACTGAATTGGTTCGTTCAGACAGTTCTTGTAAATAAACAGTATCAAAAAAGGTTCATCATTGATTCATATCCCTGCATTTTAGGTCTGTTTTATAGTGTAATATTTAATTTATCACTGTTAACTCAGTTACATAAATTAAAGTGTGTTTTTAGTTTTTCCTTTTGTTGCATTTAGTGTAAATGTTTAAAAAAAATTTTTGTTTTTATCCCAGAAAACTATGGCCCAATTAAATTTTACATAATATGAAAATGTAATGTAGAAAGTATGAGGCATTCTAGTGAATCGCTTCTTCCTAAATGGTCCTTTTTTCCATTTTAATCAAGTATTTCTGGAAAAGATGAATTCTAATGAGTTTATTCTAAAACTCATTTAGTCTTTCCTCTCATATGAAATGTTAGATGTTTAAAGGGGTCATATGATGCTGCTAAAAAGAAACATTTCATTACACCAAATAATGCAAAGAGAAAGGAAAAAATGAAATCGCATCATATGACCCCTTTAAATTCATTCTAGTGAAACGGTTTGTTCAGGAAGTTCTTATAAACACTCAAAAAAAAAAATCATCATTTTGGTTTTGTGTATTTTTGGTTGGATTATCACTTCAAACTGATTGTTTTTGTTCCAGAAAATTTGACACTAATTAAACTATACATATTTTAATTGGATAGTTGTGTTTTAAAAGAGATTGCATTCTTAATAGCTTTAGTATAGGATAGTGTTGTTTGTAGCCTGACTACTGTAGTTTAAGCCCTTTTCTTTTTGAGTTACAAGCATAATTTAAAGTAGTTTAACCAAAACCAGTTTATACCAGCTGTGTTGGTGTCTTTTTTTCCAGATAGACAGTAAAAAAAGAAAGAAAAAGTCTAGATAAACTAGTCAATCTCACTAATCGACTAGTCTGTTCTTGAGTGACTCAACCAGCATGACCTATTCCTAGTCTGGACAGAGCGATGAAGACTCCTGACAGGCCCGCACGCATCTGATCATCCCTCGCCGAGTCGCCGGCTGTCTTCCTCCTCCGGCCCTGTCGCTATGGTGAGGATGTCACATGGAAGCAGCCCAGCGGTGGGAGGTGTGAAAGAGAATGTCACAGACAGCAGTCCAAATATGACACCATTGGCAGGGGGCACGTGGGGGAAATGGCACACAACACCTCACTAAGCCACCTGAGCGTGAAATAAAGCAGATAAGAGAAACTGACCAGATGTTTCGCTCCACGGGGGGACGCGAGAGTAAACGGCTGATAGAAACGCTGAAGTCCTGAGCTTGTTAGCCTATTGAGAGAGCCGAGACTTGAGTCCTATAGCGATGATTGATTTAATAGAAGCAGACAGTGCTCATCTTTGTCAATCACAGTGATGGGCCGCTCTCTCTTCCTCTCCTGTCTCATCCTGTCTCTCGCTCTTCTTTCTTTTTTTTTTTTTTATTCGTTTGCTCCTCTCTCTCTCCCTCCTGAGCTTTGGTGCCAGGCTGGGCAGGCTTTGATGGGCAGACGGCGAGTTGTCTTCATTATAATGCCTTTATTTATTCATGTGTCTGCGGCCAGTGACAGCCGTGCCTGTGCACAGCTCTCCTCTCTGTCTGCGTCCTTAGAGATATGACTCATTTTCATTTCTCTCCCTCTTTCTGCTCACATCATTCTCTCTTCTCTGTCAAGTGCTGCTTTCAGTTAGCTTCAAAACTGACACGCGAACGCACAACACGCATCAGTCACATCCAGCGGCCCACGTCAGCGCACAGAAGGTACGCGTCAACATTCGGCGGAAGAATCACTCGACGTGGCCAGCTCGTATGGGCCAGATTGCCTCATGACCACTTTTGGGAGGCCAGTGCAGGCTATCTATTTCGGTTCGGTCTATAAATAGCCGTGCTGCGGTTTTTGTCAGTTTGATAAGCTTGTAATTGGAGTTGCATCCATCAGGTTACAGAGGGCTTTTAATCCTGAGACGTGTTGGCTGGGCTCTGGAGCTGGTTCTGGCTGAGTTTCAGGTTAAAGAGCATTCACCGCCATTGTTTAAGCCTGGGTTCACGGAGCTAAATGCTATTAGATTATTAGAGTGTGTCAAAAGCAAATTAATCTAATTTTGCCTTTCCGTAGCTCTGCCAAACAGTCAACCTTAATCAGGCATTGTGTTCAGACTTCCTTTTTAAGCCCCTGGCATGAGGTACGTCGGGTTTTTCTTAGGATTATGGTTCAAAATTAGGTTATGTCGCTCTTTCACCTGAATTAGTGCAGTTTGTTGGGATTTTACAGCTCTGCTGTGGTTAGTAGTCGGCCTCTTTGTGGTATAGATCAAAAGAGTAGACATGATTATGAAACGGATCACTTCACTCTAGGCTCTTAGGGTTTTTTTTTTTCCATGTGCTTTGATACATCAGAACCTGGTGGGCTTCTGTTATGGAGCCAAGTGTTTGGCAGCTCTGTGCTGGGGGCCGTCAGCGGACCCTCTGATTGTCCTCTGGCAAATGAGGGATAACTGCAGCAAGCATGTGACAGAGGAGAGGCAGCTGGTGGATGCAGGGATACGTGCTGGGTCACCTCCCCAAGCAAAAGCCCTCACATCTGTAACAATTAATGCTTCAGGCATTTAAAGAAATATCATAGTATGGGTCATAATTAGAAATGGAAATTGTAAAGAATTTAATCATTCTGGTTCTTTGTTTCATTTTGGAACTTTTGAAGAAGAAATATCTCCCTTGTTAAATCATAGGATTTTTTTTTTTTATAAATAAGTATTATTAACTAACTATACATTGAAGAACAGTTCCAAAGAAATAAACAAATGTGGTCATATCCACTAGGTTAAAATGTTTGGTAAGATTTTGTTTTTGAAAGAAGTCTCTTATGCTCAGCAAGGCTTTAATTGATCACAAATACAGTAAAATGGTAATATTGCAAAATATTACATTCTGCTTTAATATATTTTTAAATATTTATTTATGTGATGGTAAAGCTGAGTTATCAGCAACCATTTCTCCCGTCTTCAGTGTCACATGATCCTTCCGAAATCATTCTAATATAAACATTTTTGTAAAAACCATTTCATCACCTTGGAATTATAAGGTTCTATATGACATTTTTGTCAAAATTTAGTTATTCACGTATTCTTATTCTGTGACAACTTATTTACATTGTGTTTTTTTTTAAGTTGTGTACATTTTGAGACTTCGTTATTTAGAAAACAAAAAGATAAAGTATATGGAATGTAAAAACTTTGAAACTCTGTCTCAAAATCACTCAGAATGCAGATAGAACCATATATTTCCAAGGTGGCGAATTTTGTAGGATTATCCTTATTGAATGAAAGTATGAAATTCTTAAAAAAAAAAATTTTTTTTTTTTAAATCTTACTGAACCCAAACTTTTGAATGTTAGTGTATGGTTTCATTCATTTATTTTTATAACATGCTGTTGACTAAACTCAAGTAGTGTGTGTAATTGTATTTGTTTGATTCACTAAAACAAATGACTCATAAGAGTCATACCTCTCTAGTCACACTGAGGTGAATCAAAAGTCATATTGCACTGTTTGTTTTGATGTGGAATAAGAACTGGTCTCACTTCCTTTTCATAGATTCAATTAAAAACTTAAACCTTGTCAAAAGAAACAAATGTAAATATTTTAGATATTTAGAAATGTAAAAAGTTTAAGATATTTATGACCACAGAATTGCCCACCAAGCTGCATGGACAGTTTTGGAATATGGGATAATTTTTGTTTACTGTGGCATGTGTGCATGTACTGATTTCTGTTTTCTTCCTGTAATGGCCTAATCTGGCTCTACCTGCTGTGCTGTAGTCTTAATGTAAAAAAAAAAACGTATTTTCCATACGATCAGCAAATTTTGAGAGAACGTCAGCATTTTACATAATTTTTGTTTGCATGTTTCTCTTCACTTCCCCAAACAACCCTAATGCATGCATGCGTACAGCACAGTGTGAGTGCGTGAGAGTCTTTGGTTACGTGATCATGTGCAGCCACATTATGTCAGAGCTGGGCTGTGTGCTCTAGGCCGGGGGGCTCAACGCAGCGGGAGACACTGCTGTTTAATTTCAGCACTTCATCCCCCTCCGTAATGAAGCTTCCCTCACGCACATTTGCTCACACCCTGCCAGTGCTGCTGGCGGGTAATTGGGATGTGACCGAGCATGAATATCCCTTACGCCTGCCGCAGACCCGACCTCCCCGCGACCCTGCAGATAGCTCTTTGTCTTAATGGACATATCATCTTTTATTTAGATCTCCATTTGAAAGTAATTGTCAGCAGGAGGGGGTTATTGCAGTAGATGGAGACGAATAGACTGGTGTTTCACAGCAGACCTCTTTGATTGGCTGCAGTTTTTGGCTGGCTTTGATTATGTGAGTCGGAACAAAGGTGTGTGCTGTGCCAAACTGTTTTTGGAGGCTTATTAGAAGCACCACCCCAACCCCATCCTTCCTAATCAGCTGCCGTTGGAGTTCTGCTGTCTCTAAAACCATCAAAGATGTATGCGTGTATCTTTTGAATTGCAATGCTGACACGTATGTGTTTAGATGTGTGTTTTACAGTTTACATCATTAATTTTTTTTTCACCCAAGGCTTACCATCAAGATGAGTAACGCTCTCCAGGTGCAGTTAAAATCCAATGCACTGTGTCATATGGGAGTGTTGTCTGTAAGGCTTGGGTCTGTACACAGCAGCAGCAGGAATCATGGGAAATGACCTCAGAAAATCTTAGATTCAGCAGGGATGATCAAAGAGAGTTAAGCATTTGCTCATTGAGTTATCACGATTGATATATTTCCACCATCAGAGGTGGATGCTTTTTGATTTTAAAGTGACTTTACTTTCTGAACGCATGTTCCTGGTCTTTTTGAGCTATAAAAAGTATTCAACCACCTGTGGACTTCCATGTTTGTTGTTTTTACAGCAGTACATCACACTGAACTTTAAGAGGTAGTTCACCCCAAAATAAAAAATATATATAAATGTAAATAATTACATTTAAATCTAATACATGGTTATTAGGTCTTGTGGGTTTGGAATGCACTCATGTGGGTGAGTATATAATGACAGAATTTTCATTTTTGTGTAAACTATCATTTAATTTGACTTTGATCCAAAATAATTACAAGAATCCAAGATAACTAATTTGAGAAGTAGGCCTATTCACCGGTTTTAAACCATCACTAGTGCGCCCAGTTGGTTTTAGAAGACACATCAATAGTTAAATGGAGATAACTTGTGTGCAATGAAGAGCTTTCAATTGATTTTAGTATAAATGCGCCATCTGGAAGGTTCAATTCCGTGGCAGGACTTACACCATGAACATGAAAGCTCCAAACAACTCCACAAAGAAGTAATTAAAAGGCACAAAGCAGAAGATGGATACAAGAAGATTTCGAAGTCATTGAATATCCCTTGGAGTTCATTTACATCTTTAATTAAGAAATGGGGAAGAGTATAGCACAGCTGAGAAAACTTTCGATTGACAGGATATAGTAAGTAAATCGTAAAGTAAAATGGATTGTGAAAGTGTTTTCACGTTGACTTTAAAGAACCTGAGGTGCCCACTGCAACATTAGCATCATCAACTGCTTTAGGATGTTTGTCTTTTTAGCCTAACATTGAACAGACAGTACTGAACCACTTCCATACTGTAAACAGCGGTGTATTGCTCCACAGACAGACTCTTTGGTTGAAGTGATTAATTTCTCATGTATACAGGTCATCTCTCCGGCAGAGCATCTCATTCACAAGGGGCCCCATCAACAGACATTGCAAGGTTGCAATAAAAGCAGCAAACGTAGCACCGTGTACTCTAATAAATCTTCAGAGGTTAAACCCCACAGCACTAAAAACCTAGAAAGACCTTTTCATCATCCCCATAAAAGTGGCAATGTCACAGTGTTTGTGGTAAGCCACCGTCCAGGGTGCTGGAATTAGTGCTCCCCTGTAATCTAGTTTAACACCGCCTACAGACAGACATCCTGTATCTCATTTCATTGTTCCATCAGTTTTTGTTAAAGTTTCACTCCATCAGAGTGGATCACTGTATATTTAGAAGCTTTTATAAGTCCAGAACTCAAGTATCTCAGTGCCAAAAAATATGACGAGGTCTACAGATATGTGGGGATTGATACTATATTGGCAGCCATATTGGTATCAACTGATAAAGGTGACTCTTTAATGTTATCCATATAGGTAAAATGGGCTGATATATTTAAGCTGATAAATTAAAGCCAAATTGCAAATGCCTATTGCTCTATACAGATAAATTAATATGTCAGGTCTCACTGACATTTTTTTTCTTTATTTTTACGTTTTAGATTTTTTTTTCTTCATACTAGGCCTATACTGTGCTTTTCAAATAACTGTGGGGTAAAAAAGAGCCTTTTTCCTAATCGGTCCAAATGTAGATCAATATCTAAAATCAGCCAGAATGTAGGTTATCTGCTTCAAAATATAAATATAATTTTATTCTTAATTGTCTGTCAGTGTGTATATGTTTTAGAAGTCTTTCGCAATCTACTTTTTTTTAGCATCTTACACCTTGAGCACTACATTAAGGCACTGTGTCAGATTAAAATTTAGAATATTAAACCATGGTAAAATAAAACTACACATATATGGAAAGACATAATGGAAAAACATAAATGTAAATATTTTAAAGTTAAAGTTTTTAGTCACGCATTTGAGTTTTCATCATTAATCATTGCTGGCACTTCCCTAACAAAGACTTTATTTTACATTGTTCCTTGACTTAAGAATTTTTTTTTAACCCTGAAATGTATTTGTTTCTTTTCCTTATCAGTTTGCTATTACTTCCTGTTTTCACTAGTTATTCTCTTGCAGAGTTGCACGCACAGGGCCTCTCTACAACAGTCTATTTTGCCTTTCCAGGAATTGTCAATATATAGACAACTTCCTAGATCCTGGATATGTGATTTCCAGTCTTTTTTTAACTGTCAGATATGGAAGCTGTGTTTACGTGTTAGAATAATCGCTTTTCCTCTTCTCTCTTTCCTTTGACCCCCCCCCCTGCTCAATCTCTCCTTCCTCTCAGTGGATGGTCCAGGAGCCGCACAAAGGGGCCAACTTCTTCGGCTGCATTGGGAAGGATAAGTTTGGGAAGATCCTTAAGGAGAAGACAGAGGAGGCCCACGTGGATGCCCACTACTACGAGCAGAGCGAAGAGCCCACGGGGACCTGTGCTGCCTGCATCACTGGCGACAACAGGTCAGCCACCCCTTTCCTCTAGGGAGGGCCCTTATCGCTTCCTCAGGATAGCACCCCCCCTGCACACACACAGTGTGCATTCACACACCCCACCTCACTATGCGTTGGGACTCGCTGTTCCCTTGACGGCTGTTCTGCTCTTTTCCGCCAGAGCTCTTGATTTATTTATTTGCCGGGGTTAGATCAGCACAGAGGTATTTTGATACACCACATGACTTGGCCCTGAAGGGTGCTAGATTCCATGACTGAGCAGATATGTGAAACTGCTTGGGCCGAATTACGTGCTGCCTACACATTTGAACGGAGCAGATTGATGTGTTTATTTAAGTGTCACTTACAATTTCTCTGCTTGCGAAGAAAATGCTATGGTAAGCATGGAAGCTTATTGACTAATCTGTAATCGTATGAACTCTGAGGATTTGTTCAAATGAACACCAGGTTTTAAGTTCTGATGGACCGCTGACATATTTTTGGAGCTTGCCCAGATAATCTTAAAAAAAAAAAAAGTTATATTAGGGAAAAAAAATCTGGCACCATGGATATTAGGATTAGAAGTTGTAAGGAGTTTAATTATTTTGAATTTCTTTCAATGTTTGTGGTTCCTTAAGTTCATTAATGATTCTTTTAGCACTTTGTAAGAAATATTTAGTAAAAAATAAACTAAAATACTTACTTTTAAACAGAACAGATGTAACAAATCCGAAATAATGATTTTTTTATAATACATTTTTAATTATTTAATTCTTTATTAATTAATTATTAAATGTAGTAATTTAATTGTATTCAATTTAATTGTTTAAATAAGTTCCATATTTTTTGCAATTATAGTTATTATACTATTATTTATGTTTATTTATATTATATATGTTTACATTTTATAGTATATATATATATATATATCTCAGACATGACAAAATTAATATCTTTCAGTTCAGTTTGTTGAGTCTTGTAAATGAGGTTAATTCAGTAACCACACTGGCTGATTCATATTTTGATTCCCTAGAAAGAACTGGCTCAAAAGAGTCGATTTGTTAAAAAAATCAGACTGTATGTGCCCATATGTACCTGCATACCTAGACGCTACGCCACTGAATATAATAAAAAAACCATGGCAACAAATGGTTTTTTTTTTAAGTCAGTTTAAGAAGTTTAAGAAGTTGAAACAACTTTCACAGTCAATTTGATTCAACTTGACTCATGTTTAACCGTTGCTTCTTGTCATTGTAGGCTTAGGCTACTTTTTTCAATACATTTTAATGAATATACAAATTAATCAAATGAATTGTATTTATTTTTTATTACATATTGTTCATTCATTTATTTTTAACACCGCACCCCCAGCACCCCCATTTTTTCGTGGGCGACACTCCAGGGGGTGCTGCAGCACCCCCAGCACCCCTACTTCCCGCGGTAATGTGTATGTTTCGTGCTGTAAATTCACAACAGCACTGCTTAGTAGTAGTGCAGGAAACTGTATTTTGGAGCTTGACAATTATGGTCGCTATAAACTGTTTTTATGTGCTTAGGAGTTCTTCAAAGATGTTTTGGGATTCATTGAAAAACATACACACTTTAATTATGACATCATTTTCATTTCTGGGAGGACTATTCCTTTAATGAAAAAAGCATGCATCTGCAGGGGCACCGGTGTCAGTGATATCAGCTGAATAATAGATGCTCCTCTGAGGCAGTCGTGATCGTTCAGGTGGTGATCTGCATTTGTTTTGCATGTTGTCAGCCATGCTATTGCCTTTTAATCAGAGCTGCTAACAAAACTATTGTAAGTGTGTGTGTACGTGAGCAACCGCTCACAGGTGTGTCCTCTCTGAGCCAAGCTGTCAAATGAGAGGCATTGCAGATCATCCTGGTCACTTTATTGTGGATTTATGCATTTGCTGTAACAGAATTGATGTTGAGTGAGTGTTTATGAAAGCAAATACTAAGATAGTGTTCTCCAGGTATTATAGACCACCTCGGCGTACACATATAGTCATATAATATATGTTTAAAAGGTCCCATGTAACCAGTGAAGATATGAAATTCGAGAAGGAGATTTATGAGAGCTGGTCTCTTTGTTTAGACTGTCATAGAGTTAGTGTGAGCGGGCTATACATTAGAGACTGTCTGAAAGAGCAGCGGCTTGTAGAGCTGTCAGCCTTGGCCTTATGAGACTCTTCTCATTAGCACCTCACCTGTCAAAGCAGACCCTTTCATTACAGGAGACTCGCAGACCTGCAGCTCAAGGCCTGAAAGCGGTTTGATCAATATCTTCCTCGATACTTTCTCCCTCCAGCTACGCAGCGCACCTGTACTCAGCCGCCAGACGAGAAACGGTGTTAAAAGGCCACTGATTTCAGACCGGTTTGAGGGGGGAGGGAGAGGTCACGGGTCTACAGCCTGCAGCGAGAGGTCTGCCCTTCCTGTCTGTGCCGTAATGATAGCGTGGAGGAGAGTCCGACACAATCTGCCTGGTCAGATCAGCGTGACTCTGCCACTCGAAATGCTTATTATGCCTTAATGGATTTGATTTTGATTAACATGGTGACATCAAGCCGGAGGGTGTCAGATCAGCATCTTGCATGTTCCTCTGTGAAAATTACAATCAGATGCTTTTTTTTTGCGTCAAGAAGGCTTGATGTTTTATTAGATGTGGATACACATGGTAGAGATGAACAATATGTTGGTGCCACATTGGTTATCGGCTGACTTTTGTTTTTTGTTTTTTAAATGCATCACATTTTTTTCATATTTAGTGATCAATTCCATCTGAATATTTTTTCAGATTGAAAAAAAAAAAGATTTCTATTTTAAATAAATGCCGTTCTTTTTAACTTTATGCAAGAATCCTGAAAAAAAAGTATCACAGGTTCCAATAAAATATTATGTTTCCAACATTGATAGTAAGTCTGCATATGAGAATGATTTCTGAAGGATCATGTGACACTGAAGACTGGAGTAATGATGCTGAAAATTCAGCTTTGCATGACAGGAATAAATTATATTTTAAAGTATATTAAAAATAGAAAACTGTTGTTCTGTTTTTCTGTACTTTTGATCAAATAAATGCAGCCTTGATGAGCATAAGAAACTTAAACAAAAAAACATTAAAAATCTTACTGATCCCAAACTTTTGAACGGTGGTGTATATACACACACACACACCGAGAGAGAGAGATTAAAATCCCCTTTTTGCTGTCATCTACCACTCAAAGAAGATCTTAAAGACACTAATAATTTTAAGTGAAATCTTTAGTAAAGTTAAAAATGAATAATGAACATACACATTTCATAATATTGTGATGCTTAAATTATCTCTCTCTCTCTCTCTCTCTATTTTTCAGTTTTTCTTTTTTAATAAATCTGCAAAGATGTCAACAATTCTGTGTTTTTCTGTCAATATGGGGTGGTGTGTGTACATTAATGAGGAAAAAAAATTAACTTAAATGATTTTAACAAATGGCTGCAATATAACAAAGAGTGAAAAATTTAAGGGGGTCTGAATACTTTCCGTACCCACTGTATATATATATATATGGAAAAAGTTCAAACTTAAGCATTTTATGTAAAACTTAATCATGTTATGGCCGATAATAAAATTAAAATGATTATCAGCTTTTTGCACTGGCCAGAATTTTAATATCCCAATTACATAGTAAACAGATTTCCTCAGAGATATAGAAAAGGATGTATGATGTGGACATATTGCAGGCTGAACTTGAAACCTGCATCACCCACATGAGTAATGTTGCTCTGTGTCTTGATCATGTGCACTATGCGCTACAACACAGCTCCAACAGGCAAATCAAATTTGTAAGCCAGAAATAATATATATGTGTATATATAATAACATTTATATTCTCTTGAAGCCTTTTTAACAAGCATGCACCTGTTCATAAATTCTCTGTGTCTGCCTTTTCTATCAAACCTCTTCACTTTTCCTCCAGAAGCCATAACCGCAGGTCTATTGATTCTCATTTGTGGCCTGGCTGTGCATAGCAGTGTTTCTTCTCTAAGGCTAATGCTGCTTCATTGTAGCGACTGGCCTGTTGGGACCGCATCCTCTCAGTAACAAGTGAATAATGAGAGTGGTTGTTTTTCAAAGTGGAATTAGTTGTTTTTGTTGATACGAGGACCACCGGGAGGTTAATGGAGAAACAGCAGTCCCGGTGGACGTTTGCAGTTCTCCTGCATTATTGATTTGTTTGTTCATTTATTTATGGGAAAGGTCTTGTAAGGCATTTGTACTTAAATAAAAAGAAGAGAAATAAAGAAAAAAGTGTGCTGATATTTAATTCTGGCAGAGCTGACACTAAGCAGCTGTTTAGAAAACCATAGTCCATATGTTAGCCGTATTCCGCCTACAGCAATTTACAAAGGTACAGCAGCAGCACGTTTCACTCCGTGAAGGAGCTACATAATTTACACAATCACCCTGAAGATAAAGTCGGTTTCTCAACCGCATTATGTGGTTTGTTTCATATAAAGCCATTTAAGAGAAGGAAATGGGCACTGTTGTTATGAGAAATAGACAGTGCCTTTGGGTCGTATAATGATGATAATTTAAAGATACAATTTTTCTCCAAAACCTTCTGGAGAGAAATGCATTTGTGAAACATTTTATTTTATGTATTAAACTACTTTCTTTTTTTTTTTTTTTCTTGCTGGACCATTTGTCTTGCTGGATTTTTTTTTAGATACCCACCAGCATTTAACTGAACCCATGCTATTTATTTATTTCACACTACTACTCTTGAAATTTATAAAATACTGTACAATGTATAAAATAAAATACTTTAAAAAATTACAAATATTGAATAATTTAAATGTTTTTAATTTATTGCAATTCTGAAATTATATTTCCATAATGTAACACCATTATGTAATATTCAGGCACTTATTTTGCTGGAAAATATAATAGTTGACCCTAGTTTATACTCTGACAGTGACTGTAGTTTTGTGTTTTTGCTGTCTGTTAGGTCTCTTGTTGCGAATCTTGCAGCCGCTAATTGCTACAAGAAGGAGAAACACCTCGATCTGGAGGAGAACTGGAAACTTGTTGAGAAAGCCCAAGTTTACTACATCGCTGTAAGTAGAAATGCCTCTCTTGACACTTTTGCCTTTTTTGCAGTTTGTCACCTCATGATGCGGAGTGTTAAAATTGAGTTTTTCAAGTTGTTGGCAGTTTGCTTATTCTTCTCTGAGCCAAACTCAGAAAAATCAGATTGCAGAGGGTGCAGCTTTTTCCTCTTGGTGAAGGATGAGAGATTTTATTTGGATGTGTGTTTGCAATTGTGATCTAATGGTAGAAACACTGTCATCTAGAGTATGTAACTTCTGTTCCAAACCCTACACTGCCACGATGCATGAAATCCCGAAGGGCCGTAACTGGTACTGGAAGGTGGGGGATGGAGTCTGAAGCGCAGTCCTTAAAAAAATAAGTTTGTCTAAGCACTCGTCCGCTCCGCTAGTCAGCTGTGCTGGTTAATTCGGAGTACACACCACAAGAAGAGATAGATGCAAGAAGCCACTGCTCGTAATTACCGGTAATCAAGGTTGGTGTGAAACGAGCGACCCCATTACACTCCGACCTTATTGTTAATGAGCCATTGCAAATGTGATTGGAATGGCTCTCCATGTGGGTCTGTACCTGCTGTAAGCTCCATTCATTGAGGGAAAGTCTGGCATCCGCACCGGCTCGGACATCATTTGTTGAATACCTGTATTGTAGGACTGTGATTAACCACGAAGCAGGAGTCAGTCTTTGAAGCTCAATTTGGCAGCCATTGTAACGTGACACTCTAATCAAATCATTTTTGTCCCTGATTAAACGTTTTTCATCACGCTGCCGTTTGGTGAATGGGAAGCTCGAGGCTATGCATGAATATTGAGGAGCCGTTGCGTATTGACGGCCTTTGTGTTTTCAAACTTGGCTGAATAAGCCGATGTTCATGGGAAAGTGCCCTGATGGCTCTACCGCTTCATCGGCTTCTTGTCGCCGTCACTTCTTTTCAGCACGCTTGTTGCATAAGCGTGCAGACGCACAAGGCGCTCCACCGAACATCGAGATCCACATCAAGCTGTGCCCTTGGATGAATGGCTGTCCTCGATGGCAGAGAGAGAAAGCAAGCAAGCAAGCATATTCCAGTGTTTATTGAAAGTCTTGTCCCCGTTTTGTCAGCCCAGGCTTTTCGGTAGTGCTTGTTTGACAGCGATCCTTAGGGAGAGGTGATAGTTTCTGTTTTGGATGCCCTGCTCAGTTTGTCCGAGGCTCAAATTTCAGCTGAGATTGGAGTGCTGAGCGTCCCAGTGGGCTGGCTTGTTTTTCCTCCACAGGTCCAAACCGAGCTGTGAACGCAGCTTCTCCAGGTGCTCTGCAGGTCTCCGCTCCACAGACATGTTTAATGCATTTGGCCGAGCTGCACAGCCACTCCAGCCCTGCATTTTTCTTGTTCTCGCTCTCACACTTTCTGGCCAGAGGCGGGCCGGGGATGGTCGTGGAGTGTGAGAATTGATTATCCTGCCAGAGAAAGTTCATTACTGGAGTAGATCTTCTCCCACTTTAATGTTGGAGCGAACGTTCCTGAATTCTGCCCCTGGTCTAAGAGCGGTGTGCAGGTAGAGATGGACACGGTCCCTAAGGGAGCCGACTCGACCGCGACAGGTGCACCGACCGAGGTCTCGGCGGTTAAAGTCTCTATGAACTTCCTTTTTGTTCTACACGCACTTGTTTCTGAAGGGACTCCGGTGCTTGTTTTGGCTGTGCGTCAGATCTTGATTGTTTGAACTGAGAAACTGAAAACAAGCCGGTTGATCAAATAAACTGAGCACTCTTGTTCGTAGTCCTGCTGGTTATCTAGGAGTCTCTGTATTCAACTGACGCAGGATTATGTAAGCGATTTCCTCTTCCATATAACCATCACAGGCTGTGGCACCAGCCAGTCTGTCCTTGTTATACATCAAACCACATCTGTCTGTCTCTCTCTTCGTCTGTCTCGCTCTTTCTCTGCTGACCTTAAGTTTTTTTTGAGTATCTCTTTCTTTACTTGCACAAGGAGGCATAAGTTTTACCTTGTTATCTAATGAATATATTCTACACTAATTCATTAGGGCAGGGTAAAAATATAGATTTTCTGATTAATCGTGATCGTCATTTAAACAATTAATTTGATTTAACCATTAAATGTAGATATTGAGTCATAAAATCCTAACATTGATCTTTTACTCTATGTACAGCATGACCAGTGTAGTTTGATTCAAAAACAAAAGACTCAGACTATAAATGATTCTTTAGTGAATCAAAATCATGCTAGATCCATTTGAGTTGTTACTAATATCATTAAGTTGAATTTCAGCAATAGAATCTGTCTGTCTCTTGTTCTGTTTTCTTTCTACCATCTATCTATCATTGTATCATCTATCTATCATCTGTCTATCATCAAATATTAAAATATTCAATTACTGAATGTAGTTATGATGTTAATTGAGTAACTTGATGTTAATGTAGCTCTAATTGAATCAAATGGAGAATTGGTGAATCAGAATGGAAACAGGAAATGTATATTGATAACCGCCACTGTAATTCATCCACATTTTGGGTCTTCAGCATAAAAGCGATGAATTAAATCCCAGTTCATTTAAAATGCAAATATGTTGGATGGGTTTGTAGCGAGTTAGGCCGGATTTATCATTGGTGGCTATGCAAATATGTAATTGCCATGTAATTGGCAAGCGTGTGAGCCCATCTGTGAGATCACAATACAGTGGTGGTCAATCCTCAGCTCACCCCCTTAGAGAGCTCTTACACTACACTACACTGCTTCAGATCTGGTCCGATTCTCTCCTCCCTTGACATTATGGGATAGCACATTGTGACGGCACCCCGGTCCACTGCCAGAATTCTTATCTGTTATTTACGGAGTCATAGCCTTAGAATTGTACCGTATCATGGCATCAATCAGGACTGCTCCATTTTCCACCTAAGCACCTCTCGGTAACCAGCTAGATTTACTCGTTTAATGGTAAACAAGGACATATTGTGAATCGTAAGTGCAAAGGTCTGCTCTAGTCCTCGGCGGTGCATTTTGCTCAGATTTTTTTTTAAAGAGGGCTGAGTGGAGACCATCCAGCGCCATTTCCACTTAATGCACTGTGGCATGCTTCAGTGCAGTGATAAGGGAGGCCTCCTTGAGCGGTAATCTCCATTGACCTTGTGTTCAGAGTGGAAGACATCCCTGTGTGAACATGAAACCATGCAACTCGCTCACTTTAACCTCAGGGATTGATTTTAATTTACCCTGATGGTGTTCTATTGAGAGGATAGATATGCATTTCCTGAAGGAAATACCAGTGCTTGCAAGGCATAAGAATAATAGTGGCACAGGTTTAGGCGAAGTCTTAGGCTGTGGTTCTGCATAACTGAAATGCTAAATTATTGGCGGGTTCTTGTTTTATTGACATTCAGGGCACAACTTTTTATTAGTCAGCTGCTACTTAATCAACATCACTGCAAAGTAAAGGCAATTAAAAGTAATTATAAATATCTGCAAGGAGAGCACAACTAATCACATAATGATTCAGAATACAAATATGTGTGTGTATATATTACACGTTACATAATATATAGTAATATAATATATAAATATATAATAAAGACAACAATACCATATATACATATACATATACACATACAGTATACATATATATACACACACACACACACAGATATTTTTAATGGTGTTGTTTTTATTATTATTATATATATTACTATACATTATGTAATATATTTTTAAACGTACAAATTATATCATTGTTATTTTTAATAAAGTAATTGAAAATTATATATATGTATTTATATACTTTACATTGATATATTAGTACATATTACATATTTTATAGACACTATAAATATTATATTACTATTAGTTTTTATAATAAGTTTTTATAATTATCTATATAATTTATCTTAATAAATTGGTATATTTCATTACTATTTTCTAATTGTAGTATATATTACTTTTGTCATTATTTTGATTAAAACTAAAATATTATCTGTTTGTAGTATATATTACATTTGTCATTATTTTGATTAAAATAAAAATATTTTCAACAAGTAAGTTTTAAAATAAAAATTAAAACATAAATATGTAGTAATGAAATTTTTTTTTTTAACTCTCTAACAGTGTGAAAGCTGAAATTATCTATAAAAATGCAGTTTGGATTCACACTGTAATGTCGTTCAGGCCACATTAATTGCAAAAGTTATACTTTTACACTAACTATAACAAAACCCAAGCAGAGTGTTTGGGGAATATCAATACTGTGCCGCCTTGCAAGCTCTGTAAATATTAACAGCAATACTCTCGATTGTTGTTCCCCTCCCTCTTTCCTCAGTTTCATTCATCTGTAAATCAGATTAGCGTGAGGGAGTTTGTGTGGTAAAGCACTGATTAATGATTCCTGCTGCTGACTCCCAGCGTGCCCGCTACCGAAGGGTGCAATTGGACGAGAGGAGAGTTAATAGAGGCTCAGGCCGGGCCAGGCAGCGCGCCGCTCTGCCACGATTTATTCATATTTACATTGATAACTGCCAGTGTCATTATTTTTAACTAAATAATTTAAAGGGCATTTTCATTAATTGAAATTAAATCAAGCTGAAATTAAATAATGTAAGTATTACATGAAAAAACTGAGTATATGATAATGTTTTTTTTATTTTTTTATTTTTATTATTATGGGCCTACTGTACCTCCAAACCATCCTACTTGTCCTACTTGTCATAAACATAAAGCACAAATGTATTGTGTATTACACCTGAGTACTAACCTCAACGTGTCAGTCTTCTCTGCTCTGAGTGAACACAGAGTCTCTGAAGGCACAACTGTTCTCTTAAAGAGACAGGAGCATTTAAATGTGTGCACACAGTCACGTTATGGGGGAGGGAGAAAATAGAAACAGTGGGTGTGATGAAGTGTGAGAGAGATGAAGATAATTAAAAGCGGGGCCCGGCGGGCCTCTGAGGCCCCAGCTGCTGATGGTTCTAGAGCAGCCCAGGGACATAAAAGAGGAGCTCTTGACACTTGCAGGCGTTTGCCAGTTCCACTGAGTGGATGCTTCGTCCAGGGAGGATGTGGCTCTGCCGCGGAGGTAGCTGTGAAAGGAAGTGTCACCTGTAGAAAAAAAAAACACTCATTCTCTCTCTCTCGGTCTGTTTTTTCTCTAACACTATCTATAGCTCACTTTTCACATTGTGCATTTGCCTAGCGTGAGCTTTCAGACCTGTAAGTGCTATGGTGCACACAAAGCAGGTTGAGCTACGTCTAAAATACTGTCAGCAGAGCAGGAGAGAGAGGCCATTAACTGATACAGCAAGCAGTATGGCAGCCTACACCCTGAAGTGGCATTATTCTCTCTCTTTTTTTCTCCATCACCCTCTCCCTGTGCTTTTTTTTCCTCGTCCTTTTTTCACCAATCAGACATCAGAGTTCCCTGGCAACAAAATTGGGCACTGGGTTGGGGGTTGGTTGTATTTCATACTCATAATGACACCTCGTTCACAAGGGCTCTGCCGATGATTTCAGCGAGGTGACTCTCAATGCCATCCCTCCCACGTAGGTATCGCTGCTTTCGCTCACACACACACACACACACACGCTCGCACTCAGGCAGCCCTCCTGCTGACCTTGAGCTGAATCTGGCGTCAGCTGCCCGCCAAACTGTGTCCCCCACCCCACTCCACTCCACCCAGAAAGATCACACAATGCAAATCCAGCTAGTGAGGGAAGGAAAATGACTGGCAGCCGCCCCATCACTGCAGGCTGGTGACTATGCTGGATTGCTCCGATGAAATTTAATTAGTACTGCTTACTAGGGTTGTCACAATACCAGTATTTTAGTAGTCGATACTAGTAGCAGTAAAATTTCACTGTTCTCTTTGTTACCACAACAAGAAATGAATGTGCATAACCAAGCTTCATTTATTGAAGTTAAATATTATTAAAATTTTAACAAATAAAACTGAAAGTACTATTACATTACATTATATTCATTCTCCAAGCTGCTTGTCCGGAGTAGGCTCACAGAGATGCTGAAGAATAAACATATGCATAAACATTCTTAATTTATTAAAGATAAATATTGATATTAAAAAAAACAAATAACATGGTAAGTTATATGTAGCCTTATAAGTATTCTATTATTAGCTTATTTTATAGTTATTTTTTATTTTTTTTATTATTATAATATTTTATTTTTTCAAGTAATTATTCAAGTAAACAATCAATAATAATAAAAACGAAACCATTGCAGGTAAATTTTCATTACATTTTATCACTTGTTGGAAAATGTATTATTTATGCTTCAAATAAATAAATTAATAGATAGACAGATTTCTTTGCTTACATTTAATTATTATTAATTATTCAAGTAAACAAACAATAAAAAAACATTGCAGGTAACTTATTAATAATGTTCATTGTTTTCCCTCTTTGTCTATTAAATCTATTTTTCATCAAAAAATTATCTAATATAATATAATAAATCTAATCTAATATAATATCATTAATATAATATAATATGTAAACAAAGTTAGTCTGTCTTAAGTGAATATAAACAGGCAGGACATCGGATCCAATCAAAATATTAGTGCATTTTGACTAGAAAAATGCTCACGTTTTCTTCGTGTAAAATTTTGTCATTTACAAGGCTACATTCACTCTTTGTAAACCTTGTAAAGGAGATTTGTGAATGCACTTCATGTTGATTTGAATTAGTGTTTGATTGGAGGTGGTTGCCAGCCACGCCTCTGTCTCCATGTTGCTGGCCGTGGAGATCTGCCATACTGTATGCGTGAGTCATGCTGTCAGTCAAATGGCTTATTTAGCTTTTCTGTGGTCTGTGAATCTCATGCCTGTGGGGAGTGTGATACGTTTCTGATATCCTAACAAGTCAAATCAAGCCACCTTTATTTATATAGCACTTAATACAATACAGACAGCTTCAAAGCAGCTTCACCGTAATAAACAGCAAAATAACCGAATCAATGATGCAAACTTCATCAAATATGAGACAACACAGAGGAAGCATTTTGTGGCCCAGACTGCTGTATCAAGGGAGAGACCAAATTAGTCATAAACCCTTGCTAAATGAATCTATCAATTTCACCTAGTAATAATGTTGCACTTATAATCTGTTTACCATTTTATTATTTTTCGCTAATAGCAGTCAGTAATGGTGAGGTCCTACATGATGATAAGAGCCTAATTGTACAATTATACGCACGTTGCATCTTAACCATTAGCCTCGCTGCCCCCTTTTACCAATTTGTTTATGAATGCATAGCGCAAACACAACAGCAGCCAGTTAGGTATTATTTGCCATGTGTCTAATTTGCTGCGAATCAGGAAGGCATTTGTGCTGGTTGGGTATAGGAGGCTGTTTACCCGGCGGAGACATGTTTGCAGTATAATTGAAGCATCATTAGCTGACGTGAGCACACATGGGGTTGTGTGTTATAACGTGACGTTATGGCATCTCCTTTGACGACTTGTGATTGGATTTCAGTCACATTTCTTCACTGGATACATCTGTGTCAGTGTGTCTCTGTGCACTACCATTTAAAAAATTGGGTTTAGTACTTTAGAAATGAATACTTTTATTCAGCATGGATGCAATAAATCAATCAAAAGTGACAGTAAAGACATTTATATTATTACAAAAGATTCCTGTTTCTTGACCAAATCAGCATTTTAAAATGATTTCTGAAGGATCATGTAACACTGAAGACTAAAGTAGCATTGCCATCACTTTAAAATATATATGCTATCATTTTAAAATATATATTATATACACACTGTCGTTCAAAAGTTTGGGATCAGTAAGATTTTTTGTTTTTTAATGGAGTCTCTTCTGCTCATCAAGGCTGTATTTATTTGATCAAAAATACAGAAATATTATTGCAATTTCTAATATTGGCTTTCTATTTTGATATACTTTAAAAATCATTTATTTCGGTGACGCAGTGCTGAATTTTCATCAGACATTACTCCAGTCTTCAGTGTCACATAAATACTGTCCTTTTGACTTTTTATTCGTCAAAGAATCCTGAAAAAAGTATCACAGGTCCCAAAAAAATATTAAGCAGCACAACTGTTTCCAACATTGATTATAAATCAGCATATTAGAAGGATTTCTGAAGGATCATGTGACACTAAAGACGATGCTGAAAATTCAGCTTTGCTTCACAGGAATAAATTCTATTTTAAATTGCAATAATATTTCACAAAATTACATTTTTTTTCAGTATTTTTGATCAAATAAATGCAGCCTGAGCATAAGAAACTTCTTTAAAAAAAACATTAAAAAATCTTAATGATCTCAAACTTATTATTATAAACTTATAATAATAATAATAATAATAATATATGAATATTATTAATATCAATAATATATGTATTATTTTATATATTCAATTATATATTATTGATGTATTAGATACTGTATATTAAAATAGTAAACAATTAATTAATTAACAGTCAATTAAAATTGATAATATTTCCCATTTTACTGTATTTTTGATCAAATAAATGCAGCCTTATTTCAAAACTTTACTGACCAAATGCCCAAATGTGGTTTGAGTGATCAAATCACAAAACATTTTGTGACTTTCTGTTCTTTCGTTGTCCTCCAATTAAGCCAGTTTTTTTTTTTTTTTACTTTTCAATGAGCACCATAATTGACCCTTTCATGAATATTTTTTACAGGTGAGGCCGGCAGGTTTAGTACATTTGCGAGGAAATTTTCAGAAAAGCGAGTGCTCTCCAAAAGTTCCAGTAAATGCACATACTCAGAGGAACGGCACTCGAGCACAGTCGATGCCTCTAAAGTGTACACACACTCTCACGCTCATTGCTGTAAACCTCCTTCAAACACAAACCTTTCCTGTCGCTGAATAGGACTCGAAACGATCAAAGCCTCGTGGAGTCGCGTGTTAGATGAACGTTTGATCCGACGGAGTGCTCTCCACGGCCAATGGAAACCCCTCTTCCTGCCTGTGCCCCCGGGGAGGAAGCGACTGGCTGAGAGGTCAGGCTAATATTTAGAGATGATAAGTGGATACCGCTGGAGGTCTCTAGGCCTCTTGTTAAGGGGTAGTTACCCGGCTCTGAGAAACCCCTCCTTCACGCCACCTCAGACACGGGATAGCTGCTCTACCAGACACTCCAGCTGAAACATTCATGTGCCGCGGCCGTGAAATTGCCACGAGTAGATGAAGTGCGGAGACACCCGAGTTGCAGCTGATTGTTTTTTAATGCGCTGAGCATTGAGACTCGCGCATTACTACACAGATCCTAGTATGAGAAGGGGATGAGTTCTCCGATATGACAGGATCAATAAAATATCACAGAGTGTTAAATACTGTATCAAGTACATGCTGAGATCTAGCTGAATGAGGCAGGCGTTTCGAAACACGGTGAATGATTCAAACGCTAAATGACATTGAATATATCTCGTTCTATTGACCTCATTCTGGAGTTTGTTTAGAATCCTTCCCCTCGGGTCGATCGGAGACTTGGCACCCAGCGTAGGGCTACCTGACAGTATCGCCCTGAACTTCTCTTCACCCGTGTTTGTACGGCTAAAGGCCATATTAAGGTATGCTTAATACTGTTTTTTCCTAAGATTTATGAGCACTTTTGGGGCCCCAAAGAGAAGAGATGAAGTTTCCTTCAAAGCCACAATTCACCTCGTTGTTTATTAGCGGCGGCGGTTGGGTTGGCGGATCCCAGCTATGTGTGTGAGAAGAGTTAGAGTAACACTGTGCAGATGTTTGGGCATGGAGCAGATGTCAAGAACGGGGGTTTGGGGAAGGAGGGATTTGCACTTCTCTCAGAGCGATTGCTCGTTTTACATCAACTGCAATTGTTGATGGGTAATGATGTGCACGTTTACGCAAATCCCTTCTTATGTGTGTATCTACAGCCCCAATGTGGACCCACTTGCATCTAGCTTAAGCACTGACATTTTTACAAAAAGCAAAAGAGGTTGTAGGTTTTTTTTTTTTTTCTCTTGTACACCAGAGCTCGTCCCCCCCCCC
>NW_015661949.1:846-22283 GCF_001515625.1 Sinocyclocheilus rhinocerous | reverse complement strand
GTCCCCCCCCCCCCCTTTTCACCTTCTGAGAGTCAGCGCTGGTGTGAAGTGATCTGGTGTGGGTGAGCGTATGTTGAGCTTTTGGTTGGCACGTATATCCTTTTACCTTTTGTTGTGTTTGGTTTTATACATTTTTTTTCTAGTCCTGTAAAATGTTTTTGTGAGACATGTTTGGACGCATGCTCGGTGAAACATGAAATGTCTTAGCCCTGAGTTATAATTTTTTCCCCGTTTGCTTTCCTCTGGCCTATGATGTTAAAAAGCGGTTTCTGATTTATTTGTATATTGTTTTCAATTCAAGCTGTTTTTTTGGCTGTAACCTGGCTCACCTGGCTGAGGCCCATCATACAGCCTCCAGGGCACCGGCTGAAAGAGGCAGCAGCAATGCAGCTGTACTCACACACACACCCTCCCTCCTTTAAACAAGACATACTCCATCCATAACAGCAGCCTTAAGCCTCCTTGCTGGATGCTGTGGTCATGTTTAGGACCTGTAGGATATGCCGGAGCAGAGTAGTGAGTATCAAATACATGTATGGGTCGTTTGACCTTCATTCATATGATCTTTTCTGTCGGTTAAACATTTAAAACAAAAACCTGAAGTAAGACGACTAAATCTGACTGTACACTATTTGGGTGTTTCTTCAATTTTGGTCACTTTAATGTCCTAGAGGTTTGTTTAAAAAAAAAAAAATTATTTTACACATTAAAACTCTCTTGGAAATGTTTACCTTCATCATTTATTTTTTGCTATTTTTCGAATGGCCAGTATGTAGAGATTTTATGATTTTAACCTTCTACCAAACCCAGACTTTCAATCGTACACCATGAAAATCCATCATACAAATGGAGTTTATTAAATAGAAAATTTTATATATTTATTTAAAAAATGGCTGGCACAGTTGGAATTGACAGTTATTAAATGACAGAGCATTTTTGGAATAAAATGTTATACCTTATAATGCCTACCTTGCACACCTTTATGCATTTTTTGTACCCTACATTAACATTATTCAATATTTTCACACTTTATTTTAATTTTTCATGATAAAAATAACACTGAACAATTGATCAAAATGTTTCTTTTTTTTTTTAGAAATGAGTATACTTGTCTACAAAGTATGAGATGTGATGTAGTAGGCAGTAAATAGAGAAATCAAGGTAAATATCACCTGTGAATTTCTAGTCGAGCTCTAATTTTGTCGAAGTATGCAAAGAGTGTAAAAATATTATTTAACTGTGTCTGTTAATTCTGGCTACAGTAGGAGATTATCCTTAAAAACACAAAGAGGTCAGATATTTTATTCCAAAAATGTTTAAAATTATATTTCACCAAGATGCTATTGAACACAATACATGATACGAGATGTGGTGGGAATTTTCAGGACTGTAATGACAGAATTTTTGTTCGTAGGCAAATGATACTAGAGAGAGAGTGAAAAGTGTGTTCTTTATTTTCTAAAGGTCAAAATGTCCATAGTTGAAGAAACTCCCATATATTCTATTCTAATAGCAACCGCTACAGTATTCACCCTTGATCAGGACCTCTTAGCATCATAGACCATCTTGTGCCTATTTATGGAGCCACTGACAAGAAACTATTAAAAGAGCTATTAGCCTATGACGTAACAAGGTGACGTCATGGAGTGCTCTGTGATGGGCTCATCATCTGTGGTTTGCTGGAAGATGTGAGTCACCGAACAGGAAGAGCAAAAATGGGATGAAATGATGAAGTGGGTGAATAAGTACAAGATTCCCACTCCGGTCAGCGTCTTGACTCTATCAGTATCTCAGATGTCAGCCGTGTCCATTAAGGGATTCAACAGATCATCATTCATGAGAGCAGGGGCTGCTATTGAGTTAAATCACATATCTTAGAAATAACATTACATAGGCATTTTCTCTTAGTTAAGCAAATTGTTCCCCAGTGTATTCATAGGTGTGTTTAATTTTCATGACTATACACATTTATTGTATAGAAATTGAATTCTATTAATAAATTAGCACTTTCCTACTTTTCACACAGAAATACTAATGAGCGCTTAGAATTACCCATAACAATCGTGGAGGCGTGGTGCTTTTATTAGTAGGCCTGTTAATGGTAAGTGCTGAATTCCCTACAGTTTTGGGTGCTGTGGCTGGGTCTGGAGTTTCCAGCGCTCTGCTGCATGAATATTCAAACAGCTCCATTAATGAGAACAGAGCTGGATCAAGGCTGCGGGCTCCGCGATACGCTTCAATATGAGTTTGAAGCAGCGCAGCTGGTGGGTATACGCACATCAGGATGTGATGCGGGGGCATTTCTGCCCTGGGATCTTTCTTCTTTTTCCTTCCCTTTTTTTTGATTTTTTTAAATAACGCTGTACGTTTGAAATGGATCTGATGCAAGGCGAAAAACACAAATGTGTTGTCAATAAAAGAGTTTGAAATGGCGTAGAACTCTCAGATCAGCTTGAGTTAATTAGCAGCGCTTTAACGAGTAATTTTACAAGGAATTATGATGCAACGGATTTCTGAAATGTCACAAAAGGCAAGCTTTTAAATGGTGAAGTGTAGTGCACATAATAAACACTACTGTTTAAAATTTTGGGGTCGGAATTATATATTTTCTAATGTATTTAAAAGTGTTTTATGCTCACCAAGGCTGCATTTATTTGATAAAAATACAATAACAGTAATAAAAACCGTAATATTGTGAAATATTACAATTTAAAGTAACTGTTGTGTATTTTCATATATTTTACATGTAATTTATTCTTGTGATGGCAAAGCTGAATTTTCAGCATCATTACTCCAGTCTTCGGTGTCATAAAATGTCTTTACTGTCACTTTTGGTCAATTTATTGCATCCTCGCTGAATAAAACTCTTAATATCTTGCAAAAACAAAGAAATTTTACTGATTGAACCTTTTGAACAGTACTGTATAATATAAATATCTTTTGCCACACAGTAGATCATGAAGTGTAGATATGATCTCTTACAAACCGGTGACTTATTTGAATGGTCTGTTAATTATTTACCTCTTTCAATGCTAGATGTTTAGAGATGCATTTACTTTTCTCTTTGCATACTGTATATGCAAGTTATTTTATTTTATTTTTATTTTTTTTTTAGATTTGCACTTGTATTTTTGAAAGCCACCCAAATAAGTCAAGAAAGTAATGGTTTTTCACCCGTAATCACTTTAGCGCCCCCACCCCTTACCATTTTTCCTACACTTACACAGACACACAAACACACACACACACACACATACACACACAGCAGCCCTGTCTTCTCTTCTGTGTGGGTCTTATCTTTTGGGCTCAGGAAGTAGTTTGAATTAACAGGCTGGCTTTGAAGCCATCAGGCAAGGTTAACCCCACAAGTATTTCCTGTTATGGCATCGCTCTTAATCCATGAAACCAGATTTCTCATCTGTAAAGTAGATAATGTGTCTGGAAAAGCAAAAACATTTACTATGGGTTATCATGATTAAGCAGCTTAGACACAGAGCGCTGGGGAATAGCGGCGGGAGACAGCTCCTTTCTCTCCCTCGGAAAATATCACTGCTGGATTGATGCAGTGAGCTTCTCTCGAAAAACAATCAATTTCTGCCCCCGTAATAAATGGCCTGTTTGTTTGGATTCATGGCGGAGTGGAACGAGGGAGTTTTCTTTCCTCCCCATCATGTCATACTCCGTTAATGAGCCGACTGCGCGCCTGACATTATTGACTGATAAATAACGCAGGAAATTACTTTTGATTCCATTTGTATTCACATATCACAGCGTTCCAATTAATCAGCAGCAATTTCTACTTCAGCATTACCTTTTATAAATGTATTCAATTTCATGGCAAATCACAGATGCTACAGCTTATTAAACCCCTCTTGATCTCACGCTAACCTTAATGTAACATGCACATGCTCTGCATTGCAGAAGCCTAATAATACCGTGGCAACTGCAGGCTTCTTTCTAACACATTATTTCACATGTTTGGAAACCACAAACCATGTTAGCACAGTAATAAACACCGCCCAGCCCTGCGCTGTCCTGCTCGCAGCTAAACCTACACGACTTTGCACACTGTCAGCCAGGATGTGGTCAACTAACAGCTTACCGTGTTTGCCTTCTGAAAACGATGCTTGTTCGAGTTACAAGTTTCACTCACGCCACCGTAGATTTGATGCATTTTATTGTAGATCATTCGAAGGTCAGACATTAGTGTACACTCGGTCAATATGATTTCTAAACACCGGGGTCATTCTCAAAACATTTTTTTTTCCCATCTTGCAAAACATGTTGCTTTGAATAAAATTTTGTTTTCATCCTTAAAAGTGGATAGTATGGATTTGAGTGCAATATTAATATAAAAATAATGTATTACTATATATTTTATATCAGTTTTATTGTTACATCATCTCTAAACAACATATATTCATCAGATATAAATTGATAATTTAAAACTTTTTTAACATTAAAAAATAGGTATTATATTACTTTATTATTATTTTATAGGTATATTATTACTTTATTTAAAAACTAATAATTATTTTTCAGCATGGTGAGAAAATCACTATGAACTTTGACCTTGGAAGTACTTTTCTGCATTTATTTATTTATTTTCGTTTAATTTCTAACATCAATAATATCAATGTCAAGAAATAAAGTGAAAAGTGTTTTCTTTCTAAAATATGTTTAATTAATACAATTTTGTTTTACTTTTTTACCTTTTTAAAACCATGGTAAATTAAATGAATAAATAAACCATATGAAGACAATTTATCTGACACTTTAAATAAAAATGCAGCAATATAGACTACATAGAGATTATTATTTAAGCACTTTCATATAATTTATTACATTTTTTGGCTGGTGAATAATGCTATTTTATATGGCATTTCTTGACTATTTGCCATTTTTCTTGTGACTGAAAAGTCATGGATGTGATTGTCACCATATTGTGGGAATGACTCACCTGTTGCTTTGCTATGAGTGTAAATGCCTGCTGTTTTTCAAATGAGTTAGGATCCACTCTCACAACCAGTGACGATGATCTCCACTCATGTCTCACGCTGGACAGATGTGTACTACTCCTACGAGGGCGAGCTGGGGCCTTCATTTAAGAAAAGCAGGAAGGGTTTTTCATGTGCGTCTCATCCCCACCAATTTGGCCCTCTCCTGCCCTCCCCCTCTTTTTCCTGGTAAAAAGCATAGCCATCATGGGATTCAGGCTCCAATTAGTAACCCTTTGAGTGGAGGAGTCTAAACCAGGCAGATGTACTTGTGCAGATGAATGAAGGGGGAAGCGGATGTATGTGCTTGTACTACGAGTCGGGGCTGTGAAATTGGCTCTGATGATTTCCATTTTGTGGCACAATTAGATTAGAGGAAGGAATCGCACGCTGATCAGTGGCTCTGAAATCAGTATGACACGTCTTTGATGAACCCTTCAGTGTTGAGAGAGGGAGATAATGTGACGGAGAGAGAGAAGCCCTGTTTTCACTAGCTCTCCCTGTCTGCCAGAGACCTTTTAAAAAGGATTTTGCTTTGAGATCGGTTTCCTATAAGCAGCACAGGTGGTATCATTTGTTTGTGTGTACACCAGAAGCACTGACACGATTTTGACAAGAAAATGTAGCTACCGGAGAGTAATATGAATTAGACCCAAGGGAGACATGTTTTCAGATCTTTAATCTGCGGGGACATTACCATGAGGATCAGTGTATACAAACTAACTACAATTCAAGCTGTTGAGGGACTTTACGGAGAGACTCTATTCATGAGGGAAACTGTGTGTGGCGTGTGTTTCACAAATCACCTTTGTTTGGTGTGAAATAATGCTCTTGTGAAATGTTTCATACAGTGTGCAACATGGAATTAAAGGAGATTATGCATGGAGATTTTCTCATTAAAGAAATTAGTTTTCTGCACATTTGTGTATTTGATGTTAATGACATGACTTGATCAGCTGTTATTTATTTGACTTTTTAGTGTTATTTGTTTGTGCTGTATCTACTATTTGATTAGATTTTTTGAATAACCACAATATATTTGCATTGATTTAGTTGGCAATTAAAAATTTAAGCAACATTGTGAATACCGCAGTGATTTTAATGAGCTTTTTATTTGGCCATTAAATTGTCTAAACAGCGTGTCATTATACTAGTTTTGTATTAAGAGAGTGTTGAGACATCTCTGGTTTAAATTTCAGAGGCAAAAACGGTGTTAGAGGCAGTTCGCTTGTTTTCTATGAATCCGTTCAAACTGTCTGGTTTAATGAATTGACTTAAAACTTTTAATTCAGATTTATTTGTGCCATTTTTCATGCGTTTCTGAAAAAATATTACATAAATGAAAATGAGTATCATGCTCAACATGTTCTTTTAGTGAAAAACTGTGAAATCTTGCTTTTATTTTGATTTTAATTTATTTTTTATTTTGTGTTATACTTATTGATTTAAACATTTTGAATCTATATTGGCTGCAGAGGCTGTTTGGTCAAAATGATAATCTGCTTAAATGGACCAATCTACAGCTTTAAGCCATTTCAGAGCAAATGCATAATTTACTCTTCCAAAGTTTGGGGCTGGTAAAACAGTTTGTTTTCTATTTTAATATAATGTCAAATGTAATGTATTCCTATGATGGAAAAGCTAAGTTTTCAGCAGCCATTACTCCAGTCTTCAGTGTCACATGATCATTCAGAAATCATTCTAATATGCGATATATGTGACCCTGGACCATATATATATAATATGTATAATTATTATTATTATTATTATATATTTTTTTTTTGAATCTATACATTAATTTTTTTCAGGATCCTCTGATGCTCCTTATCTTTTATTGTGAAATTTTAACATTGCAAATTCAGAAGTGAAGGGCAAAGATCACCAGACACTGAATGTTAAAAAAAAATACAAATGATCACTTCTAAAAGCATACAGCGCATGACATGTTTGTGACATTTCACTTATTTCTCCTCTGTGTCACATCTCTGTCTTTTCCTCTTCCCCTTTTTCTCTGTCTGCGTTGAAGAGCAGATCCATGTGATCTCATTGCCATAGACAGGGAGCCTTGAACAAATATGATTTGCACATCATTTGGGTAGCACGATGGCATTATGCAACGTATTTCCCTGTTAGTGGCACAATGGAATTGAGAACACAGAGATGTTTGTGCCGTGAGGGCAGAGTGACACACGCTTGTAGAGGAGTGACGCTCGACATGTAACAGGCCCTTCTGATGTGACTGTTGACAGACGATTCGCTCTCCTCTCGGCTCTGTTTCGCATGTAGTGGCGTCACTTTGAAGGGTGTAGCTGTAAGCCATATCCTCCCTTGTTCACTGCACTTGTTTCAATATTTAATGCCAAGGGTCAGCCGAGCGAAGCCGCTGCCCCACATAAAGGATTGTCGAGGAGTTGTCTGTCAACTCGGAGGACTTGTCGGCCGCTCCGTTCCTCAGTTTCTCAAGCAGACGTGATGAATTGGTGGTGATTGATCGATCCTTATCAACACGCTGTCAAGTTTCTTGTGCGCTGGTGTAACACTGCCCTCATTGTCCCTGTAAAGCTGTAAAGGAGATTGTAACATTGTGCCATTTCATATTAATATGTCATAGATTCAATGCAATATGTTTGCAATTTTTTGTTTACTGTAAGATGTGTTATTTTTTCCGAGTGTGTTTGGGCATTGTGAGGGTGGATTTTATTTTAAGTCTTACTGTGTCGAGCTGCAGGAAGAAAACCATACAGTTGAAGCCTCTCGTTGGACCACTGTTGCCTTTTGAAAAAGGCAGAAAGTTTCCCTTTTCCTCGCAGGAGAGATAAGGCCAAGTGCCTGTGAGGATTACATTGGCTAAGCCCTTATCACTCCAGAAAACTCACCGCCTGCTTCAGTATGACTGCACGTTAAAATCAAGAGGAAATATTCCTCTTTTAAGTGTTCTTATTCCCATTGAAAGTCATTACTGGGCCAGAAGAGGACGAGACTTTTTTTTTTTTCTTCTCCTTTTTCCAGCCAGAATTTTTTTTTTTTATTCTCACTCCTGCAGACGGCTGGCTGAGGACTGCTGTTTAACGCACAGAGTCAGGTGGCTCTGTCAGAGCTGTGGCACTCAGTGTCCTCTTTATTATGAAGACATTTCTAATATCCTCAGGATTATTGTTATTCGGATGGGAGGCTGCCATGGTTACAAAACAGACTCTTGGACATCTTGATCTTAAAGGGATAAGTCCAAGAATGAAAAATATAATCTGTATGTTCTTCCAAGTTGTTTTGTCACCCTTAACACATTCTTTCTTTCAAGCAGAACACAGAAGAACTTTTTAAAAGTACAAGTTTTATTAATATGTAATAAATGTGTACATATACTGTGTGTGTACATTTTATATATAAATATACACACACATATATATGCGCACAAAGATGCATACATACACATATAAATATATATAATAGAAATCTTTTGTAACAATGTTAACATCCTGCCACTTTTGATAAAATAATGCTTACTTGCTCAATAAGAGTATTAATTTCTAATATATACTGTATGTACTGCAGATGTCAAGATTTTCAGTAAGTGTTATTTTTAAATGTAGGTCTGTTAAAATATAATGCTCAAATTATATAGGCTTGTAGATATTTTGAAGCTTGACAGCCCCCCGTTCTCATTCACTGTCATTATATGGAAAAGAACGGCTGTGATATTCGTTAAAAAAAATCACTTTTTGTGTTCCACAAAAGAAAAGTCATACAGGTTTTTATAATGGCATGAGAGTGAATAAATGATGGCAGAATTTTCATTTTTGAGTGAACTATCCCTGTAAGTTTCAATGTTTCCATCTTTTTTTTTTAATGCATTTTCTTGCTCTTTCGCTCTATTCATCTTTCATTTACATCTCAGCATGTATCCGATTTTGATGCCTGTCCTCTTTTACCCACATTTTTCCTTAGCTTCCATCTCACTTTCCTCTGCTGTTCGTCCTTATTTCTCTCTGTCCTAACCTCCCTCCCTCCTTCCATCCATCTGTCTCTCTCAGTGAGCCCTGTGATCACTCTCTCCTCTTCGGTCTCCCAGCGAAGCTAAAAATGAATTGGTTGCTTTGAAGTTTCATTGAGTGCTTTATTACAGGACTAAATAATGCACACCGTGGCAGAGAGTTTTTCCTTCATTAAGACATGCTTCCTGTCAGCGTACACCTGACTTCCTCAGCGATAATCAATCCTGTGTCCGGTAACCAGTCCTTAGGGGTGCTCTCTATTTGCCTCGCTTTTATTGATTATGATTATGGAGACAATGTCTCTGTGTGGCTGTCAGCAGCCACTCTATTATGTTTTCTGTAATCATACATTAAAGTGGTCAGAAATGAGTTAAAAGCAGCTATCAGATCACATCCTGATTGCAAGACATTAAAGTCAAGATGAAACTAAATTGACAATGTTTACTTTATTAATGCACTTCTTTGGTTGTATTTAAATGATTTATCAATTATTTCAAATAAAGGGTTTGTCCTCATATAATCCTTCATCAAATTATGTGCTCTGCCTCTGAAATGACCGTCCTTTATTAGGACTGATGTTCATAGACAAATAGCTTAATCATAATAATAATAAATTATGTACTGTACTATATTATAGTGTACTATATTATAAATACATAAATATTAAATAAATATATAGAAAATTATAATTATATATTAACATATATATATTAATATGTAGTATAAATAATGGAATATATATAATATATCAAATAAAATATAATAATTTAATTTTGTGTGTATATCCCTACTATATTAGTATATGCTACTAATAATAATGTAACAATAAAAATTGTTATTATAATTATATTATTGTGTTTAATATTATTAGTAATAGTAGTAGTAGTATGGAATAGTATAACATTAATAATATTTCATATAAAAATATAAAATAAAATATACATAAATTTTATTTTGCGACCTGTTATGTTAGATCATTTTGTGAGTTAGTATTTTTGTTTATTTATTTAATATTTATATATTTATAAAATAACAGTACATTTATTATTATTATTATTATGGGTGTTGTCTTAGGCTACTGTTACTGTTGAATATTGTGTAATATTTTTGTAGTACAATTTGACGGGGGGGGGTTAAAAAGATAATTGCTTGAATTATTGGTGTTCATTATTATTACTTAATTAATAACGGATAACAATTCTAGTAGAGAAATGCATCAAGTTGAACTCATAAGGCATTATTCCCAGCACAGTCATTTGAACACCCCATTCACTGATTCAAATGAAGAAATCAATAAATTGTTTCATTACGTTTTGTGATATTCTTCCAAGGGATTAAAATGCAATAGATGGAAGTTAAATTTCACAGCTGTAGAATTGGATTGTCAGTTGCTAAATAAGGAGCACCACTGTTTTTCCTCTCCCTCCTTCGTGTCTCTCAAGGCTTCAGTAAATTTAAGCCCTCTCAGGGTTTTGTAGTTCGCTCAGCACAGATTGCCTTAAGTGGCTTATGCCAATTGCAGTTTCTTGGTGCGGGCAGGGAGATGCCGCTGAGGGGGAGGGCAGGAAGCGAGGGGAGCATTTAGCCATGCAATTACAGACAGAATGACTCCATAGGTCTCCTAAATACAGCTCCATCTTCTTTTGTAATTTAGTGGCATCTTTCCAGTAAGCAATGTAATTTCTCTCTCTCTCTCTCTCTCTCTCTCTGTGTAATGTGCAGTACGGATGAGCTTCTTCCAGCCTAAACTCCCCCCAGCCAAACAAGCAGAGCCTAAAACAGACAGCATATTTATCAGTCCATGTGGCGTTGTGGCATCAAGCCTTAAAGTCATGCAGAAGGGCTTCTTATACCAGCTTCCGTCATATCACACTCCTATATGCTACAACTACAAGCTGTTTCATATTTCCTGGCATATAAGAGGCCCTTGAGCACAGGGTTTTTCATGCATTTATACATTTTTGTGTCCACTCAAGCAAAATAAGCAAATTTAATCATATTTAATGTGTTGTTTTTCCCCTTAATTTTTCATTCTGTTCTTTTGTATGCTAAATGAGCTTCTCAACAACATGGAAAATATTTCTGCACGGGTCACTGTATATTTGGCCACAAAACCTGTGCGGCCCTTTTGAATGTGATAAAGAGCTGTGGAGGAAGTCAGACATCTCAACAGATTCGAAAAAGAAGGAAACTTTGCTGCTATTGCAGTAACTGTGAGATAGTATTGTAGATTCATACTAAATATGTTGTGGTAATGAGGAAATGTGTTTCATTTTTATTATAACTTTGGGAGTTCTAGTTATAGTTTCCAAATTTGTTTTGGCTACCCTTATTATTCATAACATTTTGTTTTGTAGAAACCGTATTTGCATGGGGGGGGGACCATCAGTGTATTACTTGGTTTAGTTTGTTTCATAATTACAAATGCCACAGTTAAACTAGAAGACTAATTGTTAGTATTCAGTAAGGGTAAGTGTATAGACTCTAAAGAATCTAGGTCTTTAAAGCCTGGATCTCCACCAAGATGTTTGTTTTTCTCCTGTGTAAAATGTTTTCTGTTCTAATGCTCTCTGATTGTAGGGAATAAACACTGGCCTTGGTTGCCTTCAGATATTCCAACAGAGGACTTAAATCATTATGAGCCTGATGAAAGGAAAATTATAGATTTTTTATCTATATTCGTATATAGATACATCCCGATTCGGTAAGTGCACACTGCACAGTAAACTAGCCTTATATGAAGTTAGTTTGGCGTATCATAGACTCTTTAATGTAGAAAATTCAAATGGCTCTTGATGATTATGTGAGCAATAATCATTCTTATTACATGGCTCTCTGGAATACTTGATTCTGATTGGTCAGTCACTGCTTTCTGTGGCCAGATGTTTTTTTTATAATGAGCAATAAACTGTTTATTTTAAATAGACGTTATCTTTAGCAACAAACAGCATATTTGAAGTCTAAACAAGTACATTCTTACCGTAAAACTACATTCCGTGACACAATAACAGTATTATTTATAAAATGATAGTGGATTTGGGCATCCGCCATGACACTCGCTGTGAGAAACGCTTCAAGCGGAGTGATACAAATGGTGAAATGGTTGGAGTTCTGTTACTAGAATATCACACTCCTCTCAGCCAATCAGATTCGAGGACCAGAAAGAACTGTTGTATAATGTAAAATAAACCCTTTTAGAATGATGTGAGATTTAATCCTTTCATTTTTTTTTTTGTTATAATGACTGTCTTGACTATCCATGTTTCCTTACACATCTACTTTATAAATATAAAATGCAGTTATGTAATTATGTTAGCTAATGTTTGCATTTAACTTCACACATGTGTACATAAGCTATACAATTAAAAACAATTTTGACCCTGGTAGCTTAACCTTGTGTGATGAATAATTGATATCACAGAAACACTGTATTAAACATTTGTTTTCCAGTGATCTCTCCAGCTCCACCTTTTCTTCAGCTTCCTGTTGTGATGCTGCGCTGGAAGGTGACGAGGGCTGATTTGCTATCTGACACAAGTCTTCACTCTCTCTCTCTCTCCTTTCAGTGTCTGGTCTCAAGGGTGATGTATACCAGAGCTGCTTGTCTGCTGTTTCTAAGGGCAAACAGTCTCTCGCCTTGGCCACCACTCTAATTACCATGGCCTTGGCAGATCAATGACTGATCCTTTTTTTCCCCCCATTGCACAAATGTGTCACTTTAGCTATGTGTCTTTCCATTAGCTAGCTCAATCATTGGCGGCTGATGAGACATGGAGCAGCATGCCTTTCTTATTGGCTAAGGCCCAAGGCCTCGCTAATATAATCCTCTCCATCGATTATGTTCTGTTGACTTTCAGGATAATTTTTTAGACGAGTAATTAGTAGCCGCCCGCCCCGCAGCTGCTCTGAGGAGCCAAATACATTAGTAGGTACTGTCTCTTTTCAAAAAGCACCAATATCCTTGGTGCTGTTGGATATGTTATTACACTCTCATTTTCTTGTAGGGGATAGAGGGTGACATTTACATAATGTAAGTTAAAATGATCATATTTTTAAAGAGGAAGCACTGTCTGTGACATCATCCAATTGGATCATTTAATAAACGGATGCAGCCGGATTCTTTTGTTAGTCTTTTAGCAAAGGTCTTTTTAATATGAGGAGCTAAAAAATATCATTCTGTATGTGATTATCAGGCAGAATCTGCGCCTTGCCGATTTCTACAGAATTGTAACTAAATGCTGAATGTTATAAAGCAAATGAAATTTTTTTCCCATTAATATTATTTTTAATTGATTAATTTAGTCTTATATACATTTATAACAATCTTTAAAAAAAAAAAAAATCATACTTTTATTCAGCAAGGATTCATTAAGTTGTAAAATAAAGTAAAATGTTAGGAAATATTTCCATTTCAAGTAAATATTTTATTTCTAATAAATTCAGCTTTGCATCACAGGAAAAATAATATATGTTCTTTTAAATTGTAATAATATTTCACACTGTTTCACAGTTTTTACTGTATTTTTGATCAAATAAATGCAGCCTATGTTAAGAGACATTTTACTGACCACAAATCTCTGAACGAAAGTGTAGTTGTTAAAATCTATATCTATTTTAAATATGTATAAAGTATTTAAAATATATTTTTTCTTAATGTTATGATTTCTGCATTTATTATCAGTCTTTAGAAAGTAGAATGAAGTGGTAATAACATCCAATTTTGTTGAAATTAACAAATGTTGTTGCATTAAAATTATATTTATTTAATTAATATTACTTATATTTATTAAATAATTTTAATTTACATTTATATCATACCATTTTACTCTGATAGTCTTATAAACACATTTTTCTTATTTATTTATTTTTAATTTTCCTCAGAGCCTTCACCCCCTTGCGAAACCTTGCACCCCTTTGGGGGGTCCCTGCGCCCCCGTTTGAAAGCCCCAGGCTAAAGTGTAGTTGCCTTTAGTGGACCTCCATCATGAAATCATAACATTCACAGCTATCCCCTGTGATGACTACCCTGCCAATCATTCACAGAGTTCTTCACATCCTCCACCCCTCGCGTGTTAGTTTATTAAACATTTTGGCTTATTAATTATGCCTTCAGATGCCAATAAGCATCTAATACTCTTAGTTTAACACGCATTACCATATTCACATCCATTCCGCAGACTTCCATCTAAAATCAACACCAAAAATTCCTCCGATTCTGTCTGGGCCTGGTAATGACTTTGTTCAGGTAGATTTATGAAAAAGATTATTTTATGAAATACTGATTAAAAGTGTTAGACAAGCGTTTGGCTCCAAATTATTTCTAATTGAAAAGTAGCATTGCATGTTATGATAACGTTACAGCCGTTTCATTGCGTTCCAAAGCACCCTAGTTGGGCGGACAGGAGAGGACTTGTTGCATAATTACATGCTCTATGAGCCGATCTGTCTTGTCTTTGAAAGGATAATTGCCTAAGTGTCCTGATTAAACCTTTGTAGTTGAGAGAGAAGAGAAGCCGGTGGAGTTGTGCCACCCACCACGAATGTGTGGGGCATCAAGTTGGCTCTTTCATTCCTCACAGTTATTTTTAAGCAAGGCAATTTTCTCAATTGACTCTATGTACACACAACGTCTGCAGCTCTGAACTGTGGATCCGATCTGTGTAAAAGCATTATCTGTTGTCATGTTTACTGAGGTGTGTGTATATATACAAATTCCTTAAATAGAAAATATCAATGGAGGAGCGACAAGCTATAATCAAATCAACATGTAATCTGTTTATGCTCTTTAAAATGCAGCGAGATCATGAGTTGTTCTGGCGTCAAACGCAGGTTATTATGCTCCACCGAGCTTCTCATTTTCTTCTTTGTTTAGAAAATGGCGTTCGCCTGATGTGACCTCGGCTCAATGTTTGGAAATGTCCTGCACGCTATGTGATTTTGGTTTATAGCGCACATCATGTGAGTAGCCGGTCCTCACGTTGGGCGGCTGCTAATGTTTACATAATAGATGTCAGGTTGACTGAGGCCTGAGGTCCATCAACACACACTAACTCACAGCGGACCTCAGCTCACTTCACAAACCCCGCTGCTCCCATTTAAGGCGCTTGACCCAGGTTTATTAATAACCTTTAGAGTTATTTTACACAATGGCATGAGGAATGAGCTCAAAGCAGTTGGCGATTCTTGTTCCTTTCCGACGGTCGCGGTAGTATAGAAGGTTATGTCCACCGCTGACCGTTGCCCGTGTTGCCGCGCTGCATCTCTGGCGTGCTTTTCCCTTTATGAATGACTGATGTTGCTATCAAACACCCTGCCCACATTTAGTCTCATCGTTAGGCATTGACAAGAGGCACTGCTGTTGATGTTTTCATCAGGGACTCTCTCCAGAGTTGCCGTCAGATGATTATTTAAACAGCCATTAATCATTAATGACCCACTTTTGCATGCGCTCTTATGTTTCTGAGGGTGCGAGAGCCGGTTACGCTGCGTGGCACGTCGCAATCGAAAAAACGCCTTCGAATACTGCTTATATTTCACTTTTAGCCTATGTCTATACGCGAGGGCAGGCATCGAGTTTGACAGCCTTCACACTACTTTGGATGTGTTTACACATTTGTTTCCTGTGGCGTTCGAAAGGGATTTGACAAGCCCGAAGAGCGTGTGGAGGATTAATAAGCCCGACGGAAAGACTGAGACTGGTGTAGAATATGTATCCACTTAAAGCAAGACTAGGCCAGACTGTGTTCTTGGCTCGCGATTCCACGTCTTCTGGCATCTCGGTGTTCGACGGCGTAAATTTGCAGTAGACAATAACATATTACCTCCTCTTGGCATCATGCCGTAAATTAAAAGTAGTTTTTCTGCTCGGTGATTATTACTCTTGGCTGCTTCAGCTTCTTTGGCTGTAACCCTAATAGTTATGAGCAATTCACTGAAACAATGTTAAACAACGACTTGATGAAATCACAGCAACTGTTGATTTAAAGGGATAGTTCACCCAAAAATGAAAAGTCTGGCTTCATTTTCTCACCCTCATTACACTTTTGTTCATCTTTAGAACACATGAAGATATTTTTAATAGTCTCTCATCATTTCGGTCCATCCATTGATAGTCCATGCAACCAAAACTTTGTCGAATCAAAAAGTAAAAAAATTGAGTACATATGAATTACTTTTATGCAATGTTTTTTGTACTTACTGAAATTTACGGGTTTGGAACAACATGATGTCGAGTAATTGATGACAGAATTGTCGTTATTGAGTGAACTATCCCTTTAATAGTACAAAGACATCCCACACTTGTCAAAACCACGTTGGTTGCATATTAGTTGTTTACATTCATCTGCTTGTTTTTTTTAAACAAAAATATGTTGATGGCAATATTGTTCCAAAGTAGCATCTGTCCCTATACCAATGTGTTAAGCAGACTGTGCAACTCATCCAGGCGAGCTTTCAACAGCATTTTCAATTTACCTTGCAAACTCCCGGCATGCTGAGGAGCGAGATGGATCCGGAGCCGGCGCGTCAGGTGCCTCTTTGTCTTGTCCAACGAATCAAGCGTTTTTTTCAGTATCTCAACAGCAGGTGAAAATCTAATTATACCAGGATAGCGAGAGGAGGCGAGCTGTTGCCATATTTTAGCAGCTCTTAATTGTGTGCTAAATAATCTGCCTCATGCACTCACTCCCATGTGGAGTCTCACCATGAAAAAAGTCTCCGTGTCTGAAAAAGTAATGGAAAGATGTTTACTTTGTTTTCCCTCCTAAGCTTTCTTGGCACTAGCACGTTCCTCTCCCCATCTTGAAGTCTGTCAAACTGACATTTTAACAATAAAGGCAAAACAAACAAAAACACGCTGGTGCACATATAACACCTTATCTGGAGAGTCTTCTCTCTCACTACAGTAGATGTTTTGTTATTGGATCGAGGTGATGAATTATTACACTGGCACCTCAAGGCTTTGGACTCAAACCTTTTTTTTTTTTTTTGGTCCGTGCTGGCACCTCAAGGCTTTGGACTTTCAAACTTTGTTTTTTTCGTCCGTGCTAAATCCCAGATAAATTCGCTCTCTGAACACTAAGTTCTCGGCACGTTGCGTGAACTCGACAGCTTAAAGTTTTGATCTCTTGGGCTTCTGAGGGATCCTGCGACTCTAATTATGTAAAACCCAGCAGTTCCCTTTAGCTCTCTGATGTCCATCATGGTTAACCTCCTCATAGGGTTAATGTGTCATGTTCGGGACTCTCTTGCTATCGCCTTCGCGCTGGGTGAGTGTAATTACGATCTGTCTTGTGGTGCTACAAATGAGTGCTGTGGGCCTGCCGCCCCTCGGCTCACAGAATAACACACTCCTGCTGAAGTGGCGGCGGGAAGTGCACGAGGACGGATGGCTCTCTTTAATGGACGGGCCGTCTGCGAGCGATCCGGTAGTCGCGTCACGCACTGCGTCTCGGATACATGTCAGGCTAATGAAGGTGCTGATTATTTATTTATGGCCATTATTGCTAAATTGCTGATAACATATTTTTCTAGTGTTTAATTTATTTACACAGTCATTTTTATAGTTGAAGGCTGTGTCGGCCCACCAGAAAACGGACCTCCCCTTTCCCTCCCACAGCTATTGAAGATGAATATAATAGCCTTGCTCTCCCTAGAAGGACGTGGTTAAGTCGTCTGGTTTTTTAAATGTATCTTGACTTGTATTCACCTGTACCTGTCCGCTGAGAATCCGTCGTGATTCAATTTATTATTAAATTTATAAACATCATCCTTTCCTGACATGCGATTCCGCAGTGAGATTTTGCTAATCGCTGCAATCAGCTGTTTATTTTAAATGGGACTCTTATAGGGATGTAACGATTAACTGCGAGCCGGTTGAAAATCGATTCAAATATGTGACGATTCAAATCGGTTGAGATGCTAAACAAATCGCGATTCATTTAGGTGTAGGGCTATATTAGTATATTATTATAGTGTTATATTTCAATTTCACAAAGAAATGTGCAGCATTTTGTCCAAGCAATAATAAAAGGACACATTTAATTTATAATTTGTCTTAAATCTAATTTTGTTAAAAAAAATTATAATAATCGTGAATCGAATCGTGATATCAAAATCGTGAATCGAATCGAATCGAATCGTGAGTTGAGTGAATCGTTACATCCCTAGACTCTTAACATGAAATAAAGCACAGATTAAGTCCATCATGATGTGATACTTTGACCCGCTTGCGCTGACGGTCTCTGGATGTTTGTTATGGTTGTCTCTGTGTTCATTATAATAAAATGATTCTTTAATCAAGCGCAGGCTTTTCCTTTTGGCGTCGCAGTCGGATAAAGACACGTTTGATGGGGCCCAGGAAGAAATCGAAAAAGAATACCGTGTTTGAAAAGAGCTGGCAGCTGTTGAGCTTTCATGTCACATGCTGCCTTCCATTAGACTGAGCAGCAATATTAGATAAGGCTCTGTAGAACATGTTTCCTAAGACAGGCAAAAAGAAACCAGATGTGATGTGGACTGTGAGGACTGCAGTGTAGTTAGATGAGCAGCAAACATCAAACATCTTCCAATCCCTTTGGTATGCCCAATCCTGCAGCGTCTTCTTATTAAAATAGTTTTATCTACTGTTGAATTGATGTAATTGAGACGCTGAATAAAACTCCTTCTGGATTTTGGTTCAATAACATGGCATTCATTTTTTTTCAGATCTGTTAATTCAAAACAAAAGCATTAAAAAAAGCAATTCATAAAGTGATTTACAAAACTCTTAAATAATGTTTTTTCCCCAAAGTCAAAGGTATCATCAAGAAGATTTCTCTCATTAAAAAGAGAAAAAATGTTCTTCCAAAAATAACCTTGTTAATTGTTATTATTTTATTGTTTCTTTTTTTCTTAAAACAGTCTGTGAAGCAGATGTTAAAGGGGTCATATGATGCTGCTAAAAAGAACATTATTTTGTGTATTTGGTGTAATGAAATGTGTTTATGCGGTTTAAAGTTAAAAAAACACATTATTTTCCACATACTGTACATTATTGTTTCTCCTCTATGCCCCGCCTTTTTGAAACGCGTCGATTTTTACAAAGCTCATCGGTCTAAAAAAGCGAGGTGTGCTGTGATTGGCCAGCTATCCAGTGCATTGTGATTGGCCAAATACCTCAAGCGTGAGACGGAAATGATACGCCCCTCACCATACTGTGTTGATGCCGTGTCCGACGAGACATAAACACTAAAACCCATTACAAACGAGGCATTCATTGCATCCAGTGGGGACATGGCGCGACTCGGCAGTATGTTTAAGATTTCCCTTTGCGACCAGCACAGATCAGCTCTAGGCATGACGAAGCGGATATGGTCCTCTTTTGGAAGACCAAACAAAGTGGTTTCGCTTTCACAACGAAGCACACAGTGACTTCACGACATGACAGCGGCGGCAACAATACTACAGCGTGAATAAAAGTTATGCCTTCTTTCTTTGTGTGAACATTTGGGCGGTGTTATGCAAATCTTCCCACATAGTGTGGTAGATATGTGGGGGCGTGTTCGAACGAGCCGTTTTAGGTAGGTGTGGCTAACTCTTAACTTTTATAAAGAATATCTCTTTGGATTTGAGACTTTAGTCTTTGCAACTTTACAGATCTTCTTTATGCACCAAGAGCTTGTAACACACTAAAGAGAAAGGAAAAAATGAAATCGCATCATATGACCCCTTTAAAATACTGTTTATAAAACTGATAGTTCCGGTCCTTGATTCTGATTGGTTGAGCTAAGTTCGAAGCTGTTGTAAATTACAAACATACACCTTTGTTTACATTTGTGTGTTGCTCGGCAACCACTTTGTTGGAACCACAACCGTTTCTGAGGAACTGCATTGTTTGGCGGAAGAATAATGTTTTTATTAATATCATTACACTTTATTTGGAATATGGAATATTTTATTTTATTATACGTATATGGAATAACCGTTTTATAAGAGCAATAAGCCCCGTGAAGCCGTGGTTTACAGTGAATTTATAACAGCGAAGGGGGTTGTAGGCACTCTGCTTCACGTCGTGCCTAACAACGCCCCTTAGCTGTTATAAATTCACTGTAAACCACGGCTTCTTGGGGCTTATTGCTTTAATTATTAATAATTGGCACACCAGCAAGCAAAATAACACAACAGGAAATCATACAAGAGGAACATTGCAGACCCTTTTGGCTGTGTGTCAAAATCTCTTAAAATATTAGATCATTTCACCTTTTTATCACAAGGCAAGGTTTGTTCATGTTGTATAATGTAGGAGAATCTCCATTAAAAAGGAATTATATTTATGAATGAATAATTCTTGACATTTGAAATACATTTAAGCATTTTTGAAAAATATTGATTTGAAATGTTTTTCTTTGTCTTGGACAGTCTTAAATAGATAGTTCACCCAAAAATGAAATGTTTAACAATTTGTATGCATTTCTTTCTTTTGCGAAACACAAAAGAAAATATTTTGAAGATAAACCAAAGATTTTTGTATGCTCAAAAACACTGATATTTTTCGAAATATCTTCCTTTTGTTCCATAGAAGAAAGTCATACAGGTTTGGAATGAAATAAGGATGAGTAAATGATGACACAATTTAAATTTTGGGTCAATTTTTGGGTCACAATTCAAATTTTTGATCACCAACCAACGGACGAGACTCCACTATGTTCTTTTTGGTGCAGGACAATCATCCACTCCGTCCAGGGAAGTGAGGCAGCAGTGTATTACTCGTTTAAGATGGCTGCTGTGATAGCCAGGTGTCAGGTCAGTGCAATCTGTTCCAAGCAGGCCATGTATTGATCCTTCACACGGGACTCTTGCAGAGATAAAACCTGCGTATGACATGTGAAAGGGTGAAGATTCTCATCTCAAGGGCTCGCTCTGGTACGGGGAAGTTCAAGCTGGCCTACACCGAGCCAGCAGCAGCAGCAGGCTTCCCTTTCTCTGAGCACATGGGCTTGAGAGGGCTGTTTAGCATTTAGAGAATGCTAAACACAGCCCTTTGAAGGGCTTTAATAAACTGGAGCAGATGTCTTGCGAGTAGAGGGCCCGCGTCTTCTGCCGCCGAAAGGACTTGTCTGGATACATGCATTTCCATGTGACGGACAGCGGTAATTCATAAATGATACATTGTGCATTTAGGCTACTTTGAGTGACAGGTGACCTTTCATGTTGAGTGTGTGCTTTTTATTCAGATGGATGTCCAGAGAATTGCAAAACTTTTGAAAGCGGGAGGATGGTAGTATGGCAGGCTCTGGCACTCTGCTCTTGCACAAAAAAGTTCCTCCTTAGAAAGCTGTGAAGTGGCAGTGCTGGTGGAGTCGGGTTCAGGGAGGAAAGAGAGCGGCACATCCATTAAAGCAGCTTCCCTCTGGCCATCTCTCCAACTTCAAACACACCAACATTAAAGTTCCAATAATGCAGTGGGCTT
>NW_015661949.1:0-716 GCF_001515625.1 Sinocyclocheilus rhinocerous | reverse complement strand
GTTACCGGGGAAACAGTTATATTTCTACCAAACGCTCCACCTGCTGGCAGAGAATGAATGAGCATTTTCAATAAAACTGTTGTTTTGTGCTGTTCAGACCAATGCGAAAATCGACCCATGTTTTTACCCTGCAAACACGCAGAGCTTTAAATGTGAACTGGTGGATCGATAAGAAGACAATGCATTATAAAAATCTAAACAGTATAGGGGTGTGTGATATGTATGGTCTGCGATAATATCGTGATTGTTTTAACGATGTGCGATTTGATATTATCGAGTACCTCACGAAAAGCAAACAGAACTCACCTACAGAGTGCACGCATACATTAGGTGATGAAGTCTAGTAAGTTAACATAGGTTAAACTAGTGCGCATACGCATTTAGAGTGAGTTCTTTCACTGCATGAATCAGTCTATTAAAATGCATTTAAAATGATCACATAATTCAAGATATGGGGCAAAAAATTTATATATTTATATAATTTTATATAGTTAATATGACACGAAGAGTGCCGTTTTTTTTCTCCAAAAGTCAGCATGATTACACATGTGATATTAATTTTATACAACAGTTCAATAACAAGAAGTTAATATTAAGAGAATGACGTTTTAGACACCACAGCACTGTTTCGCGTCTCTGAGCAACATGACAGTGTTTCATTCCTGAATGAATCAACTGTTTAAAGGGGTCATATGATGCGATTTCAAGTTTTCCTT
>NW_015661948.1:0-1689 GCF_001515625.1 Sinocyclocheilus rhinocerous | reverse complement strand
TATACTAATAGCACACTTGAATAAACTTCTTTTTCGTAAGAGTAGGTCACCATCTATTGACTTGCATGGCTTTGTGAAAAGTGGATTAATTTCTGTGTAAATCTGACAGACTCAGCGTCTCTGAGTGTGTTACAGCAAACATGGCAGAGTACACGGTCCATAATCTACCAGTTAACTAACATGATCATTATAAAAGGACTTAAGACACATATTACATTTACCAATGACGTAATTTTTCTGTATCTATAAGGATTACCGTATTTTCCCACCTGGGAAGTGTGACCAACGTGAATTGCATAAATATGCTGCGTTTTCAAATAAATTTACTTATAACAGATATATCAAATGCATGGCACATACCAAATTGAATCAGTTTCTAACACTAGGGGGGCGCTACAACTTATGTCACATCACAAACACATACCAGCTTCATCACTGTGTCTGTCACGCGACTCTGTTCCCCTTTCGGGCTCTGTCTTTACATTTATTTTGAAAGATGAAGCTCGCGATTATGGTAAGGGGCATTACATTTCCGACGAGTGCTTGCGGTGTTCGGCCAATCACAATGCACTGGGTCAGCTGGCCAATCAGAGCAGACTGCGCTTGTCGGAAGGAGGGACTTTGTAGAAAACGAAGCGTTTGAGAGAGGCGGGGCATAGAGGACCTACAATAATGTACAGTATTTGAAAAATAATGTGTTTTTTGAACATTAAAGCATGTCAACATATTCTGTTACACCAAATACACAAAATAATGATCTTTAAAAAAGCATCATATGACCCCTTTAAGATGTTTATGATTTAGAATGCATGTAAAACTGACTTATCTTAGAGACGTCTATCAGATGTTTGTACACAGCAGATGCTTTCCAGATGAAGCGATCTTTAACAGACGTACCTGTGCTATCTGGGTCACCATTCACTGACTTTTATGTTTTTGTGAAAGCTGATGAATTTACGTGTAAATCTGACCGAATCCACCTTACAGCTTACAGCATACCCTGCTAAAAAAAAAAAAGCAGCTAAACCCAGCATAAGCTGGTTATCTGCTCTTCAACCTGGTCATAGCTGGTCAGCAGGCTGGTTTTAGAGGGGTTTTGGCCACTTCTTTAGCTGGTCAGGCTGGGAGACCAGCTAAAACCAGCTACTTCCATCTTAAGCCAGCTAAGACCAGCCAACCAGCTTAGACTGGTTTTAGCTGGGTTTTTTTTTCTTTCAGCAGGGTAAACAAACATGGCAGAGTCTACAGTCTATAATTTACTGATTAACTAACATTATCATTACGTTTTTAAGACAAATATTACATTTACCAGTGATGTGATGTATTTTTTTAATTTATTTGCATAAATACAAGGAACAAAATGTCACGTTTTCAAATACCCCTTACCAAAAAGTAGTATATTTCAAGTTTATTTTAGTAAGTATACTTAAGTAAAGTTCAAGTATATTTTTAAGTATACTTTATGTAGTAAGTATACAAATATCAGTGTACTCGTAGTATACTTGTAAGTGTACTATTTCAATACTCCTTGGGACTAAATTGGCCCACTTTCTAGTATATAAAACTATACTTTTAAGTATACTTTAAGTATAACAGTAGTAAACTTTGAGTACACAACTAGTGTACATCAGAATGTTTAGTTTATAGTGCAACTATACTAAAAGTGAACTTATAGGTATACTGATAGTT
>NW_015661947.1:877-995 GCF_001515625.1 Sinocyclocheilus rhinocerous | reverse complement strand
GTAGAAACAACATAAAGATAGTATATTTTAAATATGTTTAAATGGTTTAAATATGTTTAAAAGTATATTATTAATGAAGTATTGATACCAATACTGCTACTGGTGTCTCTATTAAATA
>NW_015661947.1:225-691 GCF_001515625.1 Sinocyclocheilus rhinocerous | reverse complement strand
TGCATAAACTATACATATTAATCTTTATTCAAGCTATAAAAGTTAATCAGCGACTAGAGCAGACGAGTGATTTCTCTTTTTCTTTTGTTCTTTGATTTACATCAATGACAGACTTCAGCAGGTTTTACTTTAAAAGCTCTTTAAAACCTGATGACGCGGATCTGACACATATCTTCTCCAAACTCTTTTTACGTTCATTTGAGACTTTATAACTCATTTAAAACTACGTTTACGAGCTACTGGTGAGCTGTCTGAAGCAGCTCTGCGTATGTGTACAGCCGAACGAGCAGCCTTTCAAACTTCACTGCACTGATTAGGCGGCGTAACCCCAGGTATGTGTCAGCACATTCTCGGGTTATGAAGAATAAAGAAGGGAAAAGTTAATCTTCCGAAATGAAGCAGCAATATCTTCTCAGGTAAAAGTTATTAGAACCGTGTCTAGGGGCAAGCTGGCCATCACACTGCT
>NW_015661947.1:0-161 GCF_001515625.1 Sinocyclocheilus rhinocerous | reverse complement strand
CCCGTTTGTATCCTATTATTTGATTCGCTCTTGTCGCTTATGACAGAACAGCTAACCAATCACGATGATCTTGTCTTCGAAAAAGATTATTTTATTAGCTTACGTCAGAAACAGCTAATCTCTTTAAAAACGGGCTGTTGTTCCCACTACATTGCATTGTT
>NW_015661946.1:538-921 GCF_001515625.1 Sinocyclocheilus rhinocerous | reverse complement strand
ATTATATGAATAATAAAATCGCTATATATGCGCATTTCAAGTATTTGTGGGAGTATTATAGTATTATATGATATGGAGGCGCCCGCGCAATCTCTCCATTTTTTTTTTCCTGCAGAAAGAACTTAGAATAGGCTACTCCGTCATTTTTGGATTTGCTTTATACTGTGGAGATGGCCATCAGCGTTGACTAATCTGTTGACTAGGAAAAAATCTTTAAAAACGAGTATCGAAAACGAAAATATTACCAGCACAAACGAAGCATAAACAAACAAGATTTGGGGTAATTTTGAAGCATGTGGGGGGCTGAGTGACCTCAGAATGATCACTAAATAATATTTTAATATCTAAAAAACCAAAGCAGCACAAACGATTTTTTACGGTAC
>NW_015661946.1:0-229 GCF_001515625.1 Sinocyclocheilus rhinocerous | reverse complement strand
TAATTCAATGTCTAATATTTTAAAAACCGAAGCAGCACAAACGAAACTTTTACCTGCACAAACGAAGCACAAACAAACGAGACTATTTGGGGTGAATTTGGAGTATGTTGGGGGGCTGAGTGACCTCAGAATGACCTATAAATATTATTTTAATATCTAAAAAAAACCCAAAGCAGCACAAAATAAATTTTTTACAGCACAAACGATTGAGACTATTTTGCCGACGTTT
>NW_015661945.1:0-934 GCF_001515625.1 Sinocyclocheilus rhinocerous | reverse complement strand
TTTTTGCACCCAGTGTAAATAAAATCTACCCTTTATTATACAGATACACCACCTACACTGTGCACGTCATATCAAAAGCCACACAAAAAACATTAAAATTAATGATACTGTCCACACGGGATGCTTCGTGTCATCACCAGAAACACTATTTCTGAAGAACAACACATGCTTGCACTACTTCTGACAAAAATGGATTTGCACCCAAATCTTTTTTTGACAGTCTCAAGTCATTGCTGTGTCTTGCATCAACAGTTATGAGAATCGATATAATTTACAACCATATCTCACGTCACCCATACTGATTTTTCTGGCAGACAACATCAGATTTTTTCACACAACCACATTCGATTAGTAGTATGGCTTTGACTGCTGCATCGAGATGAACACGCCTGAAGTGACCACTGTCTATGCACATATTTAGTTTGTTTCTCTTTCTGGTGGACATCAGTTAGGGCTGTGCGATTTGGGGGAAAATATCAAATTGCGATTTTTTTGACAGATATTGCTATTTGATTTGCGATTTTAAATTTGCAAAGTCAAGCTTCAGCTCAATATTGTCAATAATGTGCAGCACAGTATGAGTATCATTACCCTGCTGAAAAAAACAATAGAAACTATCACAGAAATTCTTATAGTTTCCATTAAACCATTACAAAATTCCTTTTTGTTTTGGGCATTATTCCAATAGGAATTACTGTTGTTCTATTGGTTGCCATCTGCCAGATTACATCCACCAATAGAATCCATCAAATAGACACCACATTATAGGTTACATTAAAACCAATACAATTCCCATTACCATCAAATAGACGCCATTATAGGTTACATTAAAACCAATACAATTCCCATTATAACACTGAAATCCATTAAATTTTTTATTGTGTTTTGCGAGGGGTTCTATTGTTTTTTTGTTTTTTTTCAGCAGGAAAGATTA
>NW_015661944.1:1060-1284 GCF_001515625.1 Sinocyclocheilus rhinocerous | reverse complement strand
AAAATATGAAACACCAATGTTTCAGGAGTTCAGAACATGCTTATTTGTTAAATCTTTTATTTCCTATATGGGTTTATGAATAGCTATGCTTCATTTTTTAAAGATTAACAGTTTTTTTTCCCAAGGCATTGTTAGATTCAAGTGTTTCCTGTCATAGCTACGTAAAGATTTGATTTCAAAAACGGTATCATAGCTATTAAACTATTTCTTGTTATGATTTTAAA
>NW_015661944.1:0-698 GCF_001515625.1 Sinocyclocheilus rhinocerous | reverse complement strand
GTCAGACTTACTACTGGAGGTGCAGCTAGATCACGAACAATGGGTACTGATCTATCCTTAAGTTTTAACTTTTTAACAAAACCTGCCTTGAATTGTCCCTCGTTCAGAAAGCAGTCTGGAATAAAATTATTTGCGCAGATATAAACAAATTTGTGTGTATTCAGTGGCACATTACCATTAAAAACAAAACTAATTAAAAACCAACTAAGATGCACTGTGTCCTCAGTGGCTCTGATGTCGGGAGAAAATTAAGATTCACTGTTTTTCGAATTTTGTGAATTCAGACATACTACTCGCCTCACATACTGTTTTTCACATATTATATTGTAGGGAAGTATGTGATTTCGGATACAGCGATTGTTTTCGCTTCAATTGCTAGAGCGCAGACAAAATGGCGGACAGCGTACAACAGGCTGAGATATGCTAATACAGGACAGTCCGTCAGCTGACGTGGGCGTGGCCTGAGCAATATCATGTCATACTGCTCAGAAAATCAAAACGGCTTGATTATTGAGACGGTTTTGGTTTTTTGGGGATTAAAAAAAAAAGGAGTGACTGGATTTTTATCATTGTAGGGTGGTTGTGTCCACACACTGCTAAGATACATTTATATGCAAACACCATGTAAAAGAGAATTTTGCATCCAATGTCTCCTTTAAAACTGAAATATAATCTTAATTCAAGCGATGAAGGATTTT
>NW_015661943.1:0-1003 GCF_001515625.1 Sinocyclocheilus rhinocerous | reverse complement strand
TGTGTGTGTGAAATAGTATATCAGTCTTGCGAGTAAACAAAAAAATTTACTAGCCAATGATGATTATATTGCCAAGGTGTGCGTAGAGGGTTGCTTCAAGGTAAAAATGACCATAAAAGGTAAAAATCAATTTAAACTTATTGGTAAAGATTAATTTCTGTCACTGCTGTGAACTGACCACCACACAGAATATGAAGAATATCAAGAACTTTAGGAGTCAGCTGTCCACGGTAGTCCTTAAGATATCAGCACATTAACACTCATTTAAATTATCGTTATCGATAAAATCCCAGAAAATATGGAGATATAATTTTTTGTCAATATCGCACACCCCTAGCTGCCAGCCGTTCGGTGCAACTGGCAGAGCTGAATGTAAAATTTAACACCGCATACACCATCCTAACCCTCGCCAAAGAAGAGCTCTCTCTCCGTGTTTAACCAAACTCAGATTAACAAAAGAAATCTGTCAGTGTTTTCATTTTCTCTCTTCTTCAGCCCTTTCTTTTTCTCGTGGTAGTTTTTTTTACTACCAAGTAAAAAAGTTAATTTCGAGCCCTGCAAAAGATGGTATTTAAAAGAATGAGTGTAACCAAGACAGCTGCTGGCACCCAATAACTTCAACAGAACAGAAAAAATATCCTATGGAAGTCAATGGCTACATCTTTTGTGTTCAGCAGAAGAAAGAAACTAACACAGGTTTAGAACAACAAGAGGGAGCGTAAATAATTACAAATTAATAACTGAAAACAACTGTATGGTGTCAAGGAATGCTCTACTAATCAACTAATACTAATCTAATAACAGCTTCAAACTTTAGTAAATCACTAATAATAACAAGAACGAAGCACTAAACAGAGTGCGTACAGTATCTGACGACCAACATTACTGTTTGAACATTATTAACATGCACACTAATGCACAGATCTGCTCTGACATGTCAGATTCTGTTGCTGATTTGAAATGTGTTTTTTAACTGTGATTGTGGCAAGCCGTTTTTGAGATG
>NW_015661942.1:4967-11229 GCF_001515625.1 Sinocyclocheilus rhinocerous | reverse complement strand
AGAAACACACGGAGTAGAGGTGGTGGGAGAATTAGCAGCGCGCTAACTACCATGTACTTACATCAAAAATTAAGTACAATGTACTTATTGTGCTCATATTGTATTGCAAAACACTTTTGCTGCTATTGAGGAGGGATACGGGTAGGTTAGGGGCAGGTTTGTTGGTATGGGTAGGTTTAAAGGTGGGTTAACTGTGTAATTATAAATGTAATTACAGAAATTAATTACAGATGTAATTACATGCAGGTATTTTTTAAATATAAGTACAATGTAAAAACATGTATGTACACAATAAGTGCATTGTACCAAATTATTAATTTAAATGTAAGTACATAGTTGTTAAGACCACTTAATATAAAGTGGGTCCGATGATGATAATGTATGTAATGACATGCATATATTGGAAACCATGTACGTTTCATCTATGTTTTGTTTAAAGTTGCATATATACGTAGTTTTATTGTTTCCGATTTCCGAGGCAGATGATGAATGAAGTTGCAGAGACAACCAGTACCTTGACCTTATCATTCATACTGTAATTCTTTTAAAACAGTCATGTTGCAAACCATCCATTTTGACAGTTGTTTCAACAAGAGGTTGAAAGACATGCATTGTTACTGTATTCATTTGTATCCTGTATACTATATGGTCACACTTTATTTTAAGGTCTAATTCTCGCTATTAACAAACCATTAACTACGACTTTTGCCTCAAACTCTTAATTTGCTCATTAGTAGTTAGTAAAGGTAGTTGATAAGTTTATTGGGTAAGATTAGGGATGTAGAATATGGTCATGCAGAATAAGTGCTTTATAAGTACTATTAAACAGCCAATATGTTAATAATTGGCATGCTAACTAGCAACTAGTTAATAGTGAGAATCGAATAGGAATAAAGGAATAAAGCCCTGCTATGAATTATTAAACATTCTTGTTTTATGTCAGAATTAAAAGATAAACATTCAATTAAAAGAGCGCTACAGTCGATGTATACGTTTTATTAATTTGAAAGCTTCTGAATCCTTTGGGAATAAAATCTATATGAAATGACTTGTCCATGATTAATTGTACTGTTCCTGTTACATATGAAGATCATGAACTGACAATCTCAAGTATACACCATTTAGTACAGAAAAATATATGTCTATTCCATAATTGTGAGATTGGCTGACTAACAGTTTGAAGCTGGGCTAAGTTCTTCAGTCATAGGCCATTCTGCTGGAACCACAATTCCACTTCATGACTGACCAGGGATGTTTGTAGTGTTTCGGTCAGGTTTCAGTCTTTTCTTTTAAAGTAGAGTATGATCAGTATGCCTTAGTCTGATCAACATAAAAGCGTGTGTGTGTGTGTGTGTGTGTGCGTGTTTTTTGTGACAAATGAGGACATTTGTATAAATAATGACAAGGGTATGACATAGGTATTACAAGGAGATGGTGACTTTTCAGGACATTACCCCATGTCCCCACTTTTCAAAACGCATATAAATCACACAGAATGGAGTGTATTGAAAATCTGAAATAGCACAAAGTTTCCCGTGAGGGGTAGGTTTAGGTGTAGGGTTGGTGTAGGGCAATAGTTGTTTAGATCCAATGAGAAAGTGTTTTTATGAGGGGGGAGGGGTCTTACAAGGGTACTTGTGATCTTACAGGGGTAAATAAAGAACTGGGGCTGGTTGCATAAACTTGTTTAGACTAGTCTTAAAAGGTTAGCCATCTATTTTTTTCTTCAAGACTGGTCATAACTTTTTAATTCAGTTATGAAAAGGTAGATTGGTCTTATTTGTATTGGAAAAGTAAGACTGATTACCCCTTGGCAACTGCTAGTTGGTCAAACTAGTAATATGGTGGCTAAGTTTATGCGACTGGCCCCTGGTTGTATAGTATTTACTTTACTCTTTACTTCAGAAACTGTGTCTAAAAAGGGTAATATTTTATATATTTTAGGTCTGAGATGTGGGAACGTTGAAGAGAGACATTTTGCATTTTTGGTCGGCGTTGCCGTCTAATCAGCCAATATTGTCTTAAATAGCCTGCATAGCACTTCATCTTTTATAACATAGGATTTTGACCAAATATATTAAATCTTGATTTTTGTATAATGTTGCAACAAAATGTTAATTTTAATTTTGTGAAAAATTACAGTTTTGGACATATAAGGTAATAAAAATATTTTTTAAAATACCTTAAAGTTACTACAAATGAGCATGTAAAGCAAATATCTTTAAAAGAAATTCCGTGTGGAGCATGCCCCCAATCCGCGCAATGTTCTCACCTTTTTCCCCCTTACCTGTTTGCATCTCTGGTTATAGTTATGTGCAATGTAAACTCTTATAAAAAGGTTCTATAACCTTTTTCTAAGAGTGTACAATGAAATATATTTTAAAATATACAATAATGTAAGTGGAATAGTAAACAGAGATAGATTGGGTACATTTATGTGTTATTATAGAATGCCCAACAAAGCAGTACAAGTTGGATAAAATGTAAGTATGCAGATCGGTGAAAACTGTCTGTAAATAGCTAACAATAATATCTGAATCAAGTTATTAACAGCTTGGAAGAGCTACTACTTGATCTGTTCATTGCCCCTTAGAAGAAATGCATGCTTTAGTCACGGTCAGTCAATAAATGCATTTCTTCGTCCTCTTCTCCAGGGTTCCTGTCTGGCTACCTCTTACCGGCATACGAGGAAGTTGAGAACAGACCTCCGACGCCCCCGCCTCCGTACAGTGCCTCTCAGCCAGGCCAGTCCACCAGCATTGACCCCCTGTGCTCTGAACAACCAGATGAGTTCTGCCCTCCACTGCAGTCCAGCCCCGTCGTCCTGTCTGCATCTGAGAACTGTTCCCTGGGACCCTGTGTAGAGCAGCCACATACTCCCACTGCACACCGCCCTGTCAGAAACACCCACAAAGCACAGTACCTCAGCCGAGGAGAGGACGGGCAGCCCCAGCAGGTAGCGTGCGCTACCTCACACAGCCCCATCAAACAGTGCAGCTCGGGCGAGGATCTGACTGAACCCGTAGAAGACCGTTCTCCCGACAGCGAAGACAAGACTCCAGGACGCCACCGGCGCTTCACAGGCGACTCTGGGATTGAGGTATGCGTTTGCAACCAAGGGCCCGGGGATGGAGAGGAGGAGATGAAAGAGCTTGTAGGGCACACGGATGGAGGGGTGCTCGAGGAGCAGGACTTCTGTGATAGCTGCAACCTCCGCGGCGGCGGCAGCCCTCCTCGTGGTTCGGGGGATGAGGAACAGGACCTGGCTGCCTCAGATGTGCCTCTAGAGCAAAGAGAGCATCAGCGACCTCCAGTCTGCCTCCATCTGCACACCATCAACGAACAGGACGGTCCACATCACGCTAATAACACGGACCCCCAGAGTTGAGCACAACCGGTTCCAGCAGAGACTTACTTTAGACTGCTGTCTCCCTTTACTTTCTTGAGATGCATCAGTTTGTACTGTCAGCAATGTCACTTTGGGTGTACTTTTTGTGTGTGTGTGTGTGTGTGTGTGCGTTTTTGTGACAAATGAGGACATAAATTTGTATAATGACAAGGGTATGACATAGGTATTACAAGGAGAAGGTGACTTTTTAGGACATTACCCCATGTCCCCACTTTTCAAAACGCATATAAATCACACAGAATGGAGTGTATTGAAAATCTGAAATAGCACAAAGTTTCCCGTGAGGGGTAGGTTTAGGTGTAGGGCAATAGAATATACAGTCTGTACAGTAGAAAAACCATTACGCCTATGGGATGTCCCCACTTTTCACAAAAACAAACTTGTGTGTGTTTGTTTGTTTGTTTTTACCAGGCTGAGTAAAATTAATGGTTAACACTTTAAAATTAGGTTTCTTTAGTTTAACAATTAACATGTACTACTAATAAACTGTATTTCTACAGTGTTTATTAATCTTTGTTAATTTCAACATTTACTAATACATTATTAAAATCAAAAGTTGTATTTGTTCAAATCAGTTAATGCACTGTGAACTATCAACAAACAATAAATAGCTATATTTTTGTTAACTAACATTAACAAAGATCAATAAATTCTATAACAAATGTATTGCTCATGGTTCATGTTAGTTAACACAACTAATGTTAACAAATGAAACATTATTGTAAAGTGTTACCAAATAATGATTCACACCATTGTCCTGTGACAAAAAAAATAAATAAAAAAAAGCCTGAGATGACAATACAACACAGACCATAAGTAAATGTATATTGGATATATTAAGATATTAATACATAAAGTATAAAAGAGAATAAATAAATAATATGAATTAAGATGTTTGTGACTGCTATCCAGATGTCACGCCAAATGTGTTTAATCCTGAAAAATGTGGGGAAACAATAAGTGTGTAATAATTTAACACTGCATACTGTACTGTTTTTGCATTAGTGAAAATATTTTATAAATATATAATTTATTTTGCGCATGTGAATTGCTATTTTAATGTATTTTTATTTTTTTCATGCACATTAATTGTTTTCTGTGCAAGTGAATTAGGTTTCATTGATGTGAAATTGGCTATATGTGTGTGCATGGTGTTTTTTGTGTGAAGTATTAATGAGCCTGATCTGTCTCCATACATTTGGTTCTGGCACCCTCATTTCCTGCCACCTGACAGACATACTTCCCCTGTGGTTTATTTTTTTAGTTCTCAGAACTGTGATCTATCTGTTTAGAAATGTTTCAGTCTGTTTGTTTCTTTTTAACCTCCATTAACACTTGGCAAAAATCTGCCTTCAGAACGTTGTCCAGCACAAACTCCAGCCAACAGAGTGCTCACACTGGCCTCGCAACATCCAAAACGGGGTCTGTGTGAGCATATACAAGACAGTCTGGCAGGAAAGACAGATACGGAGTCAGAGAGAAACAAGCAGAAAGAGATACATAGAGTAATTAACTAATGATTGAACGGGCTAAACCAACAAAAGGGGAAGAAACCACAACAAACAGTCCACAGGGGTGTTACAAAATTAAAGTATATAAATGATTTAGCAAACAAATTTTCAATTAACTAAAACACATACTTACGCATTTTCAACTCCTGGTACATGACAACTTGATGCAACACAACAGACGGGATGGCATAATTAGGTTCGGACTGGTAAGGTTTGGCTGAGGCAACACTAGTGGGGATGATGCAGATTGACCCAAGCGTTGAGAAGTTTGGAACCAAAAAAGCGTGGGCAAATCTCTTTTCAAGTCACCGTAGACATATGATTGGTTTCTAACCATGCCAACTCTCTGCATGTTTGTTAACATTTGAAAATAAAGCCAAGACTAATAGATGATCAAGTCATATAGATTGTTTGACCAAATGTAAGCGTTTCTTTTTTACCACTTTTTTCAGTCTAATAGATTGGAGGAATACATAAATTTGTACCTTTCCATCTGTGGTGATTAATTTGAGATAATGACTTATGGTTTGGACTGTACGGGGTGTTAGTATGCAGGTTGTCCTTGTATATGGGAATCCAGTTTAAACTATGAGAGGGGAAAAGAAAAACATGGGTCTTCCTATATTTTAATGTTAATCCGAACCAGGGCCGTGCAGAGACCTTTGAAGGGGCAGGTGCTCAAAGTATAAAAGGAGCACACAGAACACAGCTTTAAAATAGGGCTGTGCTCCTTGCTGATACGTGTATTGAAACGGATGCTTCTGTATTGATACAGCAGCAAATGCCGTGATGCAGTTTTTTAAAAAGAAACACAGAACAGAAAAGACCATTTTAAGTTATTTTTTTTTCTTTGCACCTCTTAAATACTCTAGAATTAGAAACTGAGGTAACACTTTAGAACAGGGAACACTTATTCACTATTAACTACGACTTTTCCCTCAATAAATTCCTAATTTGCTGCTTATTAATAGTTAGTAAGGTAGTTGTTAAGTTTAGGTATTTGGTAGGATTAGGGATGTAGAATAAGGTCATGTAAAATAAGCCATTAATATGTGCTTAATTAGTACTAATAAATGGCTAAAATTCTAGTAATATGCATGCTAATAAGCAACTAGTTAAGAGAACCTAAAATAAAGTGTTACCATATTACCTAATGATTAACATATGATTAATGTAAATTGAAATACTAACAAATGTCAGTAAACTTTCAGTTCATATGATCTTCATTTGTTGGTCTTTGTTTGTTGTGTAGACCTTTATTCACACATCTTAACAAATTATCCATTAATCATTTGTTCATGTTTTTGCAGTACCCAATCTAAAGTGGAAACTATTCATAATT
>NW_015661942.1:497-753 GCF_001515625.1 Sinocyclocheilus rhinocerous | reverse complement strand
CTGCTGCCGCAGTGCCCCGCTTAATTTGATACTGCCGCCGCAGTGCTCTGCTCATTTGATACTGCCGCCGCAGTGCCCTGCTGTTTTGATACCGCCGTTGCAGTGCCCTGCTTAATGCGATGCCGCAGTGCCCCGCTTAATTCGATACCGCCGCCGCAATGACCCGCTTAATTCGATACCGCCGCCGCAGTGCCCTGCTCATTTGATACCGCCGCTACAGTGCCCCGCTTAATATGATACTGCCGCCGTAGTGCCC
>NW_015661942.1:0-442 GCF_001515625.1 Sinocyclocheilus rhinocerous | reverse complement strand
GTCACACCAGTGCCCGCTCCATTTGATACTGCCGCCGCAGTGCCTGCTTCATTTGATACTGCCGCCGCATTGCCCTGCTTAATTTGATACCGCCGCTGCAGCGCACGGCTTAATCTGATATGGCCGCTGCAGTGCCCTGCTCATTGGATACTGCAGTGCCCTGCTCATTTGATACTGCCGCTGCAGTGCCCTGCTTCATTTGATACCGCCGCTGCATTGCCCGGCTTAATTTGATACTGCTGCCGCAGTGCTCCGCTTAATTTGATACTGCCGCCGCAGTGCCCGGCTCATTTGATACTGCCGCCGCAGTGTCCTGCTTAATTTGATACCGCCGCCGCAGTGCCCGGCTTAATTTGATACCGCCGCCGCAGTGCTCGGCTTAATTTGATACCGCCGTCGCAGTGCCCGGCTCATTTGATACCGCCGCCGCAGTGCCCTGCTC
>NW_015661941.1:0-506 GCF_001515625.1 Sinocyclocheilus rhinocerous | reverse complement strand
ATTGAGGTTCATCAGACCAGATAATACCGTTTCTCACAGTCTGAGTGTCCTTTAGGTCCTTTTTTCAAATTCTAAGTGTGTTTTCATGTGTCTTCAGTGAGAGGATTGAGTTTGGCCACACCGCCATAAAGCCCGGATCGGTGGAGTGTTGCAGCGATGTTTGTCCTTCTGTAGGTTTCTCCTGTCTCCACATATAATCATGGAGCTCAACTAGAGTGACCATCAGCTTCTTGTTTACCACACTAACCAAAGCCCTTCTCCATCAATTACTCAGTTTGGCCAGGAGGCCAGCTCTAGGAAGAGTCCTGGTTGTTGCCAGGGCCAGAGCTCTAGGAAGAGTCCTGGTTGTTTCAAACTTCTTCCATTAAGGATAACAGACTACATGCTTCTATGACCCTTCAATGAAGCAGATTTTTTTCTGAACTCTTCCCCAGACGTGTGGCTTGATTCAAACCTGTTTTTGAGCTCTACAGGCAGTTCTTTTGACCTCAAGGCTTGGTTTTTGC
>NW_015661940.1:830-1004 GCF_001515625.1 Sinocyclocheilus rhinocerous | reverse complement strand
AAACGCAGCCTAATTTTCATTTTGGGGTGAACTAACCCTTTAAAATTGTTTTTGTAGCAAAACCACGGTTAATTTCTGGTTATCATGGAATTACTACAATGTTCATGTTTTTTTGCTTTTATTCATAGTAAAACCATGAGTGATTTTTAATTATTGAACAATAATAGCCTTTAA
>NW_015661940.1:351-519 GCF_001515625.1 Sinocyclocheilus rhinocerous | reverse complement strand
TATATAGGCTATAACAAGGTTTAATCTGGCCGCAGAGGAACACAACCGGGGTTGCCTGATCTAGAGAGACGTAATCCCCGACACAGAGCTTTACACTTGCGCAATACGGAATATCTGCTAAATGTGCTACTTATCTTTGTCAACCTGGCAACCCTGTGCACGCGCTCT
>NW_015661940.1:0-240 GCF_001515625.1 Sinocyclocheilus rhinocerous | reverse complement strand
GCTTTCTGAAAACACCGGTAAGCTTGCAGTTTAGCGATCTCCACTTTGACATTCTATTCTCAGAAAAGCGTAATTCATCAAGTGTTCATTTAAGAGAGAGAGAGAGAGGCTGTGTATGTATCAATTACCACCGTTTTGCCGCGTTTCTCTATTAACAGTGAAGCTTTGGCTTTAATTCCTTTAGAAACAATGTTTCCAGCTCCTTGTTGAGAAAGATAATGCAGCTCTTGAGCGATTAAG
>NW_015661939.1:0-514 GCF_001515625.1 Sinocyclocheilus rhinocerous | reverse complement strand
CCACTCTGTTCAAATGTGGATGAATGGTTACACAGATGTGTGCACTGTGCACACACTGTCAGAGCGGTGTGAGATCACTACCATACTGCTTTTGTGGGTGTGAGATCACTACCATCCTGCTTTTGTGGGGGTGGGTAGGGGTGTTAATTTTTTTTCCCCATAGGTTTTTAACGTTCTAAAAGCTCTTTATTCCAAAGATACTACAAGCTAGTCCGTGTATTCAGCAGGTGTAATGTATTGTACGTTGCTTCAGAAGTATTGCAAGTATTATGTACGACAATAAAACAGTGCATTGACATAAAAAAGGAAATTTACTTTTGGTACTTAAGTACTTTTAAAAGCAAGTACTTCTGTACTTTTACTTAAGTAAAAATCTGTCTTTACAACTTTTACTTGTAATGGAGTAATATTTGACCAGCAGTATCTGTACTTTCACTCAAGTAATGGAGTTGAGTAGTTTGTCCGCCTCTGGCGCGAGGACGAATCTCTCCACTCCCAAGCGGATTTCCTTCAC
>NW_015661938.1:0-554 GCF_001515625.1 Sinocyclocheilus rhinocerous | reverse complement strand
GGCTTGCTTCAGACTGGCTAGTGCTAGGATCTGATTTATGACCATCCTGTTGTCTTTGGCCTCTGTGGAATTCGGCTCCTCATGTTTCAACCATGTTTTGAGCAAATCTTAGATTGTCTGATTTGGTCTGATATCCTACACTATGTAGTTGGCGGTTCCCTTCCTTAAATATCAGACCTATAGCAGTCTTACATCTTAATGTGGTTAAGGTTGTTATAATGCACTGCATAAAAAATAATACTGCATAAAATACAGTAATGTACTGCATGAACAACGATAATGTAGGCTACTGTATCAAGCCTAGTGATGTACTGCATAAACAATAATACTGCATAAAATACAGAGTAATGTACTGCAAGAACAACAATACTGTACAAACATACAGTAATGTACTGCATTAACAATAATACTGAATAAACAGTATAAAAGTGTCTAAAATCTAAAAAGATATTTTTATATTCAGTTACATACATTGGTACGGCATAAAGTACCATGTGAAGAAAAAATTTATTAAACATTCATTGTTTTTAAAAAAACAATAACCAGAAATTCAC
>NW_015661937.1:0-496 GCF_001515625.1 Sinocyclocheilus rhinocerous | reverse complement strand
TACATCATGTTGAGAAGATGCTGTGTTCAAGGATACCACAGAAATGCAATTCGAATATGTTGTTGTGTGTGCATGTCATTTTACCAAGGACTGCCCCACGTAGGAGGGGACGTTCTCGCAACCTTGCGCAACGTTCCCTAAAAGTTCTCTAAAGGTGACAAAAGTCCCGAACCTTTACAGAACATTAGGGACTTTCCTAAAACGTCCTCTTTTGGTTATGAAAGTGCTGGTGCTCAATGTTCCTTATATGACTTTAGGGGGATGTTCCATTTTGGTTATATTTTGGTCACATAAGAACGTTACAAAGAGGACATTTGGGACGTTAACAGAACGTTCTGACATGGTCCTCTTTTAGTCATATAATAACGTTCCAGATATGACTTTAGGAGGACATTCCATTTTGGTTATTTTTTGGTCACATAAGAACGTTACAAAGAGCACATTTTGGATGTTAACAGAACATTCTCACATGGTCCTCATTTAGTCATATAATAAC
>NW_015661936.1:0-2204 GCF_001515625.1 Sinocyclocheilus rhinocerous | reverse complement strand
CACCCCGTTTTTCATGTCTCCAAATTGAAACCCGTTTTTCATTCATCCTTTAATCCGCCTGCCCTGGACCACTTTGGTTATGGCACGGCACAGCCTGCTTAGAAAGTCTGACCATTTTTCTCTTGCTTGCTGCTGCAACAAACGGAAGGCGAAATCTAAGTAATCACCTGACTCTGCAGATCCAAAAGCTCTCTCAAGTGCATCCAAGTATTCTTTTGGAGTGATATCAGTGCCAGAAGCATGCACAACTTTGACAATTTCTAATGCAGGCCCTCTTAAGCACTCAATAATCCTCATCTTTTTCTCTTTTGCAGTACATTCACTTTCCTCCACCATCAGACATGCTTGTTGCATCCAGTGTTCAAACCGTTCCTCACCTGCAGGGGTAGGTATTGTTCCAGAAAACATTTTCAACCTTCTATAACCTCCTATTCCACTCGAAGTTTTCCCGTTTTTTTCCAGCAAATCCACAACAGCACGGATAATAGCATCAGGTGAGGAGTTTTCAGAGACAGCGGACAAAAACATGGCCTGAATATCTTTAGCTGTCTTTCCTTCACTCTGCAATTGGGTGTGCACTTTTCTAGTGAAGTCCTCAGAACTAGCATCATCTCCACTTGAGGTGACAACTGTCCAGGGTTCTATTCCAAAAACAGGCAAGACTTCAGGGGGTACTAATTTTGGATCAATTTTCTCTTTACTCTCACAGAGAACAAAAAACACTTGAGATTATTTCTGAACATCCTACCTCTTACTCGTACTCGGCCAAGGCACTTGATTGTCAGAAACGCGCTGCAAAAACTCGCAACACAACCAAATAATAAAACACGCTGCAAATACGCACAACGTGACCAAATACAGTAAAGCGTTGCAAACAGCACAGACCACAACAGAGATGTTTCAAGGGGACCCCAAGAAACCTTACGAAAATTAACCATGTTTTTATTATAGTAAAAGTGTAGTAATGATGCTTTTGGCATTTACTATAAAAATTTATTTTTACCATTTATGTAACCACACAAATACCATGGTTAAACTATAGTGTAATTTGTAATTACCATGGTTTAACTATAGTAACCATGTTTGTTTTTTTTTATAGTAAAGTTATAGTTATTTTTCATAAGGGAAGTTGTAAAAGTTAGCCAGTTTACATAACGTTTCACAGTTACAGTAATTGTGTATTTCGTCAGCTTAGGCTAATAATATAGAAAAAGCTAAGAAATCATATGATCAGGATGTTAAAATAAACTAAAATCTCACCTTTCAGAGCAGAAATTGATACGTTTGTGGTTCCCTTAAACATTTCCGATGTGGTGTGTGCGAATTTGCAGCACGTTTCTGTATTTGGTTGTGTTGTGAGTTTTTGCAACGTGTTTCTGTATTTGATTGTGTTGCGAGTTTTTGCAGCACGTTTCTATATTTGATTGTGTTGTGAGTATTTGCAGCGCGTGTGTTGTCAAACTAATGAAGATGTTTTCTTAATTTGCTGGTGCTTTTTCTATTTGCATGTGTTTTCTTAAGTTGCAGCACATTGAGCTCTCTCGGCCACCCGCTACCTGAAACATCACTTTTAATCAACACAAATTGTGCGTGCTGCCAATGGAGACAAGGCGCTGTGGTGGTTAAATGATTAAAACTTATTTTATTAAGTGAAACTTATCTGCATAGTGTGAGAGCTCTCCACAACTTCGCGCTAAAACTACCCCTAACTTCTACAAACCTGGGCCCGTATTTATCAAGCCTCTGAGAATTACTTTCAAGAACGCTGCTAAGAATTGACTTAAGTGTAAAAAACTTCTTGGCTCAAAGCTGCGCTTAAAAGTTAGTTATCAAGCATCTCAGTCGTAATTTAAGCGAAGTGTAGGACTAAATCTTAAGTGTCAGTCTTAGAGTTGATTCACGACACTTTGCTGTGCCACAAACGGGATTTTGGATGACGAAATACGCATGGACCAATCACTGAATAGATTTCCTTATTTAAGGATATTCTCAGATAAATTCACATTGAATGGTTAAATTCCTAATAGGAGTTTACATTCAACACACATTTGACGAAGAGTTTTCAAGAGAATACATTAATTCTACCTTCAATTTAGGGTTGTGCCGGTAGACGATATCGTGTATCGACGATAGTCAGAGATATCGCATGTCGCTGATTTAGCGTTCCTGTGGCTCAGTGGTAGAGCATTGCGTTAGCAGCGCAA
>NW_015661935.1:1001-1266 GCF_001515625.1 Sinocyclocheilus rhinocerous | reverse complement strand
CGAAAACACCTTTCTGTCGGGAGAGAGAGAAGCCGCAGCGTGTGAGCGCGCCGCCATCCTGTGATCCTGTGTAATATGATCAAATCACTGTATTGTCTTCTCTTATTTTCTTCGCTGTAATATGGTGTTTTATGTACTTTTTGTTCAATTATAGGAGGAGCTCACTGCACTGAAATCATTACAAGAGAAACTTCAACATAATGAAACAATGAAAGGAGAGTTTGAGAAAACAGTTCAACACATCAAGGTGAGGAAACAGAATCAA
>NW_015661935.1:0-418 GCF_001515625.1 Sinocyclocheilus rhinocerous | reverse complement strand
TGAGTTCTTGATGATCAATGGTGTGTTTGTTCTGCAGGAGTTTCCAGTCACGATGGAAAGGTGAGTGATCTGCTGCTGTCTCTGCTCTCTCTGCTTCTGATCCAAAGCCACTGCAGTTCTGATCCTGAATGTTCTTCCAGAGTCCAGATCTCATCAGAGCCGGATCCACAGACACCTTCTGGAGCTTTGATTGATGTGCCGCGTTACTTGGGCAACCTGCCGTTCAGAGTCTGGAAGAAGATGCAGGACATCGTCCAGAAAAGTGAGTCTGACTGCAGATCTGAGCTCTTACACACACACTGGAAATGATGGATGGTATCAGATAGATAGATAGATAGATAGATTAGAAATTTTAGGCTGCATTTACACTTGGCATTAACATGTGACCTGTATCTGGATGTTGTCCACATACACATTG
>NW_015661934.1:0-2139 GCF_001515625.1 Sinocyclocheilus rhinocerous | reverse complement strand
GATCCAGTCTGATGATCCAGCTGCAGTCTGTCTCTGAATCTCCCATCAGCATTATTATAATGACACTTGCTCTTATTGTTCTTTCTGTTGATTTGAGCGATGAGAATGTTGTTGTGTCCAAATCTCCACAGTATCTGATCCTTTCTCTGTATATCAGTATCATCAGTGTTTAGAGTGACAGAATCTCCCTCCATCACCGACACGGACTTCACTTCATCAACACCAAACACACCTGATGAACAAATACACATATTTATACAGAATTTGCAGATTCACCAGATTTGGAGTTTAAATCATTGTAAGTAAATTAACATTATGAGTAAGGGGGGACAGGGTATGGTTGTAACACTTTTTGCTTCAGCATCTGTAACTCACAGAGTTTTCAGAGATTTGTGTACTACAAAAGGCACCCATTGAAACCTCTGCAAGAATAGCACACCCCGTATAAGTTGATGTCAAATACATGGAGTGCCTTTGTTACAATCTACCCCACTGCTGGGGTAGGATGTAACACATACTGGGGTAAATTGTAACAATTAGTCAAAAGAAGAAAAAAAACAGAAGCCACACCATGCAATATGCTACAGAAATAGGTTTACTGAAACAATCCAAAAGAAGAACCCATTACAATGTCTTTCTTTGTGACTGAACATAACTCAGCTCCACTTTCTGTCTAACTCACGAGTGTGAGCATGTGTGTGTAAATTCAACTATAGAACAAACTTGCTTAACGGCATTTATTTTTAATGAACACTCAACTCCAGAGTATCTGTGCAAAAAACATCTAAAAAAAAAACACAGTCATGTGTGCACGTTTGTGTATCTATGTCTGAATTCTCAATCCGAATCACAATGGTGACAAATGAATTTTGTTAATCCTGGAGTGCAGGATTGGTGGGCCCAGAGACTGAATAGAGCAGATTTTACCCACACTTCCATTGGCTTTGTGTTGGTAAAAGGCTCCATACAGACAACACAAAAGTTGTCTTTGTCTGAGGTCATGTAGCCATAGCCTAACCACAAGGTCTACACTTAAGCATAATGGTAACCTCAAAAATCAACGTAACAAACTCTTTTAAATGTCAAATATAACTGAACAACAAACTTTAATAGGTCTTTCCCTTTACTAAAAAACACATTAAACAGCACTTAATTTCAACATTTACTCTCCTGATCTATCCCTATGCAAAGCATGCTGGCAACTAGAAATCCACTGCCCAGTTTCAGTCAAGGCAACGTAAATGTTTCATGTAGCCCCAACACAAATGGTTTAAGTTAACTTAATATTTTACAAATGTAATTTCATTTAACGTTATAAAAGTTTGTGCAAATGACAACTGAGTAAAAAACTATACATATACATATTCTAATGAAGCTTACAGTAAATGGAACTACTAAATAAAGACTTCATTTTCACAGCTATTTTTCTCTGTAAGCTGATTTGAGGCATCATTAAGAGCACTATATAAATAAACCGAATTAATTTGACAGAATGCTTTCTTTGCAACTGATCTGACTGACTTTCCCTTCTTTGTGACCTCATCAGACACCTTTTTTAAAACACTGGCAGGCACACCTCTCTGTGTCTTTCTTTTCCACTATCTAGGCATTCTGTAAAATTGTAAAAAGACAAAAAAAATCATAGTTTCATATAAGGGGATGGTTGTAACACTTTTTAAAGATGTGTTACAACCCACCCCACCCCTGTCAGTCATTGTTTAGCTAGCTATATTAGCTTAATGGTTTGAAATTAGAAGGTGAAAAATGCATCACATTTTGCCTGAGAAACTACAATTTAATCTAATATAAATTCAACAATTTTATCAGCACTAGTTTAACTACAACACAAAATATAGTTTTGGTCAAAAAAAATTACATTCTTACCTCAAAATCAGTTTTTTTCTCTATAAAATTGGCATATGCCTATTTCCAGCCTTGATGTGGATCTGGGAGGAAGTGGGTACACACTGAAATGATCATGTGACTCCTATCTTATCCCTGATTGGTGAAACTGGGGGTGTTACAACTCTCCCCATGTTACAACCATACCAGGGCTGCGTTCAGCCCCGACAAAACGGTGCAAAATGTTTTTTCAACGGAAACGGTGGTGCGTTGAACACACTGTTCTGATGACGCAAG
>NW_015661933.1:721-856 GCF_001515625.1 Sinocyclocheilus rhinocerous | reverse complement strand
CTGCTTACTGAAAACATCCTGGAACGCCGAATAATCAGATGGGACTGTGACCTTTTCCCGAGGTTCTGGGCTTTCGACCAGGGTGGATGCAACTTGAAGTGAGCGTGATCCTGGGGGCGGAGGAGTGGAGGGAGG
>NW_015661933.1:0-620 GCF_001515625.1 Sinocyclocheilus rhinocerous | reverse complement strand
TGATCTCTGGAGAATGGAGAACTAGCCAGGGGCGTCCCAGGATGATATCCACGGTGGGTCCCTCCAGTACCAAAAAAGTGATTTCCTCCTCGTGTAGAGTGCCAATCTTGAGCTTCAGTGTTGGTGCTCGATATTTCACCCACCCACATCCTAGCGGTTTTCCCTGTATGGTCTCGACTCCGAGCTCCTGGGCATTACGTTTCCGGGGGCAGATGGAGACGATTCAATAGGTCCTGGGATATGAAATTGCCCGAGGAGCCCGAGTCGACGAGGGCATGGACTGAAACAGAAAGGTCTGTAGTAAGTAGTTGTACCGATAGCGTGGAAATGACAGGGTCTAGTTGGAGGGTACTCACCGCAGGACGTGGGGGTCTGACTGGGCAGGTTCTGATGTAATGATCCGCCACAGCGCAGCAAAGGCACAGACCTGCCGCGAGGCGGTGAGCACGTTCAGAAGGGGTGAGCCGGGAGGCGTCTACTTGCATCGGCTCTGGTACTGGGGAACCCATGCCGGGCGTGACAGACTGGTGGGCGGCTTCGGTAGCGTGGCATGCGGACAGACGCTGGGAAATTCAGTTGGCTTTTTGCATGAAACTTTCCAGTCCAACGGAATCATCATA
>NW_015661932.1:560-820 GCF_001515625.1 Sinocyclocheilus rhinocerous | reverse complement strand
TGAATCACTGACTCACTAGATTCGTTTAAAAACGCAGTTCATTCACAAACGAGACACAGCTGTGTTTGAATGGAGATGCGCAGCAGTTGAGCTGTGACTTTTTCAAACTATTTTCTAAATAGAGCAAAATCAATAGTGTTTGTTATAGTCAGACAATGTAGGTCACTTAATATTAACTTTTTGTCTATTGAACTGTTGTATTAAATCAGTATCACATTTACAAACTCCCTTAAAAATCATTAAAAGCTGTCACTCATCTT
>NW_015661932.1:0-292 GCF_001515625.1 Sinocyclocheilus rhinocerous | reverse complement strand
ATCACAAATATGATGAAGATCTGGTCAGTCGCACTGGTGCTCCTAAATATGTTTTCATAGTCGCACGCAGTAGTTTTCAGTCGCAAATGCAATGCAATGACATTTTTGCAGGTTCTTATGAGTAGTAAAGAAACTTGATTCTGTTTGTCTCTGAAATAACTGGTACTTGTCACTTTTTCATAGAAATTTAGCACATATTTGTTCCAATTTAGCCTTTTAGGAACTACTGTATCGTTTATTAGGGTATGCATTAGGGATGGGCGTATCGATCCGAAGTATCGATATATCGATA
>NW_015661931.1:2172-3256 GCF_001515625.1 Sinocyclocheilus rhinocerous | reverse complement strand
GCTATGTATCAGGCATTTTAAGGCGACGTACATTGATACGACGTAAGTATCAGGCGTCTTGTGATGCGACGTACATAGATACGACGTAAGTATCAGGCGTCTTGTGATGCGATGTGCCTAGTTCAGACGTACATAATTTTAATACATTTCTCACATACGCCGTAGCCACGTCGCCGTCAGGTATAGTTCCTACCATGACGTCGCCGTGACGTCGCCGCCGGTCTGTTGACTGCCGTCCCTATCAATCCCATTCAAAAATCTACACGGACTGGCGGCGACGGAAGGGTAGACTGCTCCTTCTCCTTCTCCTGCTTAGCTTAGAAAAGTCACGAATCACTCGCCATAGTTAGCAACGTAAATGCTTAAAACACACCTCATACGCCACCACGCCTCCACGCAGTTTGAGCGCAGCTCCGACACGTGACCGTGACGTCTAACGTCTCATATCTTACGTCTGATGCCTGAATACTATGGGATTTTGGCCAGACGGCTGGCGAGCATATACACGTTAGTTCTCCTCTCAGTTTGCTTAGCAATAAGCAAAAAGTGCACATAGTACACCCCATATATCGGTCGGTCCAGGACCGTATCTGTACGTCTAATCGACATGCAAATCCAGTACGGTATCTGGACGTCTGACTACGATGTCCCTTGGACGTAGAAATGCAGCTCAAAATTTGAACGTCTGACTAGGAGTTTTTTTTGGACGTCTGTACAACGTGCAGAACAGGTTCAGGAAATCGAGTAAGAACATATCAACTTTTGTTCTATAAACTAAAGAACAAATAAACATGACAGCAATCCTGTGAGTTCTGATTAAAAAAAATAAAATAAAATAAACATCACGTCTATTTTTATGAAACATTTAGGTGTTAAAATTGTGTAATATTTAAATGTTTAAAATGTGACCATTTAACTTTTTTTATGAGTGGTATGTTTCATGGGACACTGACAGAAACAGCAGTTTTCATCTATGTGTGATGTAATTAGATCTATTAATTAAATATAATTAATTAAATTAAATAGATTTAAAATAAAATAGATTAATTAAATTAAGTTAAATAGATTTAAAGAGATAAATAGA
>NW_015661931.1:0-1238 GCF_001515625.1 Sinocyclocheilus rhinocerous | reverse complement strand
TTGATTATTTCAAAGGGTTACTAATGACACATCATTTGGATATTTTCATGTCTGGGAAAAATTTGGGATTAAACGGGTTAAAATGCGTTTTAAACATAAAGTTAAGTGGTTTTCATTACCCATTTTACTCTTAGTAATTTAATAATTTCATAATTTAAAAGTTTAGTGCAGAAGTATCGAATCGGTATCGATATCGACGATACTGCCTTGAAAAATATCGGTATCGTATCGAAAACAAAATAAGGGGTATCGCCCATCCCTACAACTTGGAAATTCAAACAGTAACGGTCATTTGACAGATGGACGGGTGCTAAGCCAAAGGTAAGCATTATAAATGTACTTTTATTCATCGTTTTGTCAATCTAATGTTAAATTTCACTTAAAATTTATATTATTCTGTGTTATGATGTTTTTAATTTCCCCTTTTTGTAATTTTTATATCTCCATGTGGTTAATTTGTGGGTGTGGTGGTAAGTGACAGGTAAATTTATGTTGATCCCTTTTAGTTGTTTAAATTAGTCACTAAAACACATAACTTTACAATAATGTAAGATTTTCAAAACTTTATCTTGTGTGAAGTGTTTGTTCTTATAGTCAAATAGACTTTGTCGTGGTTCTCGGATGCTCACGTGAGCCTGTGAAATTAGGCTGCTAAAAATTCAAAATAATTTTAAAAAACACTCTTTGAAACGATTCACTAAACACTAAATATCAGTATGGCAGTATTTTCTGATCATATGTTCACCACGGAGGCCAAAATGAGCATTGTGAAGCTTTATTTATATTTATAGTAATCGTTTATATTTCAATTGTGTTTCAGGGCAGTTCGTGAAGACAGAGAAACATAAGAGATGTTGTGACAGCCTGGACAGTTCCAGTTCCATCTGCCACACCAGACTCTCTACTGTGTATGGATGCCTTTTTGGAGCCAGGGACCTCTTGCAGGGGAGAAGACTTTCCAAGGACCCCCTCATATCATAATTACAACAGTGTTTTAGGCTCACGTTAATGTGGGTACTGCGGTCAAGCCAGCCGCCAAGTCGAAAAGCACGGTCAATCTAGCCGCCACGTTATTTCGAGGGTCGCGCATAAACTGCCTATTACGGTAAAACCATCAGAGAACTGATCTGAATGCAGTGCTCCTCTTCCAGCGGACGCGATTTTTTCCCAACACACAGTCCGTAACTGTCTGGTGTTGAATACCAAAATAAAAGCCCTCCAATACTCATATTACAAAA
>NW_015661930.1:973-1605 GCF_001515625.1 Sinocyclocheilus rhinocerous | reverse complement strand
GCGCGCCAATCATTCGGTCTTGGTCTGCCGCTGACACAGCGCTTGCCGTTTCTACTATTGCAGGATATGTTGTGACTCTGACACTTGCCTTCCTCCTCCACAAGCGAGTGAACGCCGTCCAAGAGTCTTTCAACAAGTGCAAGTCCCCAAGCGCAACAAGTGTACGTCCGGCGTCCCGCGCATGTTCCGCCGTGATAAAACTGACCAAGAACCTGAACCTGAACACGAGAACTCGACAAACCTGATTGAGATTACGCCTATATCGCCTCGTCGAACCTCTGACAATTAGAGCAATCTAAATGACACAATAATGATACAAGTAATCCTAAATAATGCACCCCTACGTCTTCTCAAGTTTCTAACCTGATCATTCCCAAATTACCCAAGTCCTGCACCAGGATTCAGTCAGTGATGGAGATGTTGTTTGTGTCTTGTGTGTCTCTGTTCTCTCTGCCTCTTGTTCCAGTGCCCGCTGACGTACGCAATGGGAACCTCACCGAGCAAAAGGGGGATATATGTAGGGATTTCAATGAACGGACACTGATATGCCACTGAATCACCACCTCATGAGGTCTAAATAATCTAACCAAGAGAAAGCCTACAAATCTTTGGTTTGACTTCCTGTCAGTCTT
>NW_015661930.1:0-291 GCF_001515625.1 Sinocyclocheilus rhinocerous | reverse complement strand
CGATTGGAAGGTCGCGTCGTGGGACGGACTTATGCAGTGGAGCAAAAACCCAATGCAGAACAGATTTGCTTGCTTGCTCTCGCCTGTCGCCGTGTTAAGAGCACTCCCACCTTGTGCTCCCACGCTTACCATCAAAGCGATCGGTCATCCAAAACTCAAACACTTCAGAGAAACACGATCTTCAAAGAACTTAACGCAAAATCAGACTGTAGCAAAACTGCTGAAGTCTCCACGTCATCAAGAAGTCAATCAATCTCCGGAGGGCTTTTCCAAAGGACGTCATTCCGACGT
>NW_015661929.1:0-2263 GCF_001515625.1 Sinocyclocheilus rhinocerous | reverse complement strand
TCACAAGCTGTTTGAGACTGAGTGCGGCTTGTGTGCTCCACTAATCAGTGGTGTTGCGCGCGCTTTTGGTGTAAGCGGGAAACCTGCGGGAATGACTAAAATAATGCACAATACAAACACTATTTAACCGGAGCGAATGAGACGTGTGTGAGAGAGAAGAGAGCGAGAATGCGCGGCTGACATTATTGCCTGTGCCGCTGGTAACAAAACGGATCGGCTCGAAATCGGAAAGAAGTGAGACTGACCGGCCGATCACCGATCTGGGCAGATCATGAGGAAAATCGGCCGATTCCGATCCCTGGCCGATCGATCGGTGCATCTCTACTTTGCGTGATCAGCCACAAAGCTACTGGGAGATGTTTTCTATAATCTTCATTTTTTTCTCTCTCTTGTTTCTTTCCCACAGTTACGCAAAAGCAGCTTTTTGTCTTGAAGAGCTGATGATGACGAATCCACATAATCACCTGTACTGCGAACAGTACGCGGAGGTATAGTAGCTTTCTTTCTCCCTGCCTGAAACAAATGTTCCTTTTCAATATAAGATGATTTTTTTAAAGGGGTCATATGATGCGATTTCAAGTTTTCCTTTCTCTTTGGAGTGTTACAAGCTGTTCGTGCGTAGATGAGATACCTAAAGTTGCAAAGACTAAAGTCTCAAACCCAAAAAGATATTCTTTATAAAAGTTAAGACTCGTCCACGCCCTCCTAAAACGCCTCGTTTAAACACGCCCCCACATGTCTGTCACTGTGTGGGAAGATTTGCTTAACACCGCCCAAATGTTCACGCAAAGAAAGAAGGCGTAACTTTGATTCTCGCTGTAGTAATGTTGCCGCCTCCGCCATGTTGTGGAGACGCTGTGTGTTTCGTTGTAAAAGAGAAACTACTTTGTTTGGCCTTCCAAAAGAGGACACAACTAGAAATCAGTGGTTAAGTTGTATTTATAACACTGTTTCAGAACAGTTCAAACCAAATATTCGAGTGTCATATATCAGCGCATTTTATGGAGGACTGTTTCCTGGGAGAGTAGCCTACAATGCGGCTGTGCACAAAGACTGTTTCTATAAAGTCTGGCACTTCTGACTCACAGCCTGTAAGCCAGATCACAAATGTAGACATGGTTTTATGTTTACGCGGCTCAATATGCAACGCAATGCGTAAAAAGACATAAGTCATTATAATCAGTAATTATGTCCCCACTGGATGCAACAAATACATCGTTTATAATAGGTTTTAATGTTTTTGTCTCGTCCGTTTATAATGGTTTTACTGGTTTTGTCTCGTCGCGCGAGTCGTCACATGTGGTTGCCGCAGGCATCACAGTATGGTGAGGGGCGTAAAATTTCCATCACATGCTTGAGGAATTCGGCCAATCACAACACACTGGATAGCTGGCCAATCAGCGCACACCTTGCTTCTTCAGACCGATGAGCTTTGTAAAAATTGACGCGTTTCAGAAAGGCGGGGCATAGAGGAGCAACAATAATGTACATTATGTGGAAAATAATGTGTTTTTTTAACCTTAAACCGCATAAACACAATTAATTACACCAAATACACAAAATAATGTTCTTTTTTGCAACGTCATATGACCCCTTTAAAAATAATCATTTTAAGCATTCTTTGAGAAAAAATGTTAATTGTGCCATCTGAAGCAATTCATTTTAAATTATTGACATTTAAATAGTTTGTCATCACAAAAATGTCATCATAAAAAAAGCTCAGAAAATCTGAAAAAGTAAAATATAAACATAAATATGCAAATGTTTGTGTGTGTGTGTGTGTGTTTATAGATAAAATCAATAGTCAAAGCATTTTTGTTGATGAGTTAAAGTAAAATATAACCACATAAATATACAAATATATATTTGTATACACAAACTATTAACTTGTATATTTATTGTCTGTGTGTGATCTTATGTTTGAATATATTCTTGTTTTTATCAAATTTAAATATTGTTTTTATTGTTAAAATAATGAAAAGTCACAGCATTTTTTCTCCTGTTGATGAGTCTATGTACAGACATAAAAGTTTGCATCAGTTATTCAAATCTTAGTCAAATCCTTTTATATCTTCTGTGTTAATCCGAGTTGTGTTTTTTATCATCCCCCCCCAACCAACCTTAACCATGACCACATTTTTTTTTCTGCCACTTAAGTGGGTCTGCCACTGTAAAATCTCATTGGTCCAACATCCTTATCCACACCATTATTAAACATTGAATATATTCTAATAGGGTCTGATGTTTGTCGTTTGCAACATTG
>NW_015661928.1:10610-11335 GCF_001515625.1 Sinocyclocheilus rhinocerous | reverse complement strand
GAGAGAGAGAGAGAGAGAGAGAGAGAGAGATGGAAGTTGCGTGTATGCGTGTCTGTGCGTGTCTCTTTTTAGAGTGAGTTTACTTCAAAAACAGCAATTTTATCCTCTCGTCGCTGGAAAATATAACGGTTTCACTTTATTTTGATGGTCCCTTTAACACATTTAGCGATTCAGTATTTAAACTGTTATTAATAAAAGTCGTGGGGCAGCGTTGACAAGTTTCTTTGCTCCTGGATGTGTGAGCTGCGCGATATCTAATGTGTGTGTGTGTGTATCAGTAAGCAGCGTGTTAATATAGAACGGTAGTTAAAGGCTCTAATGCACACCAGTAAAGATGTGTGTATTGTAGGAGCTAGACGACGTATGATGACGTGTGACGTATAGTAGTGGTGTCCCAATTCTTAGGGGAATATTTTCACCCCTACCCCTTGACACTCTGTTTCAAGGGACAAGGTGAAGGGGTAGGGGAAGGGGTATAACATAGAATTGGGATTGGGCCTAGTGTCTTTAAAGAACATGTTAAATATCTCCAGAAATTCTACACTTCCAATTTTAAGATGCACATAATTGATCAAATTCTGATGACCATGATGAAGCTGAAGTTGAATTTACTTTAAAGGGGTCATATGATGCTGCTAAAAAGAACATTATTTTGTGTATTTGGTGTAATGAAATGTGTTTATGCGGTTTAAAGTTAAAAAAACACATTATTTTCCACATACTGT
>NW_015661928.1:0-531 GCF_001515625.1 Sinocyclocheilus rhinocerous | reverse complement strand
CTTTGATGTGTCCCAGAGTGTAGTAAGCCGAATTATCTCCTTCTGGATTGATACAAGGAGGAGCACATGAGAGTCTACATTCCATGGCATTTTATATGAAATTTAGAATGGTGTAGTCGTTTTGGATACATTGTGTAGTTGTTTGGAACGATTCAGTGTGACCATTAAATATACTGTTTTTTCATAAATATTTTCAAGATATTATATTACTTCTTTCTCCTTATATATGCACACACACAAACACACAATTAAAATGTCAAGGTGCAGTTTATTTTGATTTTTCCCCCCACTGAAAACGATACAGTTTAGCAATGCTAGGTAAATAATCGTCAATTTGTCACTTTTTCAAAACGAATGTTAGTAGTAATAGCAGCAGTATATGTTATCAATAAATTGCTATTAATTAATTAACAGATGAGAATGCACAATCTGCTGCTATTATTATTATTAATGATAGCCTAATAATTCCTTTGACAGTAAAAAAATGTCAATAATTGCAATTTATTAAACAGATATAGCAGCAAAACAGAT
>NW_015661927.1:191664-193684 GCF_001515625.1 Sinocyclocheilus rhinocerous | reverse complement strand
GTGTGTGTGTGTGTGTGTGTGTGTGTGTATGTGTGAGTAGGTGAGTGAGTGTGTGAGTGTGTATGTGTGTGTGTGTGTTCACTGAAGACGAGTGGCCCATCACTGCATCAATATTCCATCATATCAGCTCATGTCTTGAAGGAACCGTTCACCCAGAAATCATCAATCATTTACTCAAACCCATAGAGTTCAACATGAGGCTTGAGTAAATGATGTCAGAATAAGATAAAGACTGAAGTGTTTGTTAAGCAGTCACTTTCTCTTCTGTCTAACAGCAGTACTGTTTTAGTATTATTTATAGACTATTATAGTAGCCTATTTATTAGTATTTTGTATTAGTTTTTAATTTTATATGTGTTTTTATATTAGTTTTCATTTGCATTTTATTTTTATTTATTTATTTATTTTTGTAATTTTAGTACTTCAACTTATTTATTTCAGTGAGTGTTATTTTAGATTAATTAATTAATTTGTTTGTTTGTTTATTTTTGTATGATAGTATTTATTAATATTTTGAATTAGCTTGTATTTTTATATTTTTTGTTTTCATTTTAGTTTAAGTTTTAGTAATTCTATTGTGCTTTTATTATAGTATAATTTTATATTATATTAATAAATATTTATATTAATATTTATTTTTAAATTTGACTAATTTTAGTATTTCAAATATTTCAGTCTGTTTAAAGGATTATGTAAATACTATTATAGCATTTATTAATATTTTGTATTAGTTTTTAGTTTTTGTTTTTGAAATTTTACATTTTTAGTCATTTTAGTACCTACTTCAAGTTATTTTTCAGTCAATATTATATTAATATTATTTATATACTATTTTAGTATACATTATTTTAGTCTGTTATTTTAGTAGTATTTGCTATTATAGTATTCATTAATATTTTCAATTAGCTTTTATTTTTATATTTTCACTTTTAATTTTATCTTAAGTTTGAGTAATTTTGTTATGCACTTGTAATTTTATTAATTTTTATATTTTTTATTTAGCATTAAAATTTAGCTTTAAGTTTGTTTTATTAATTTTAGCACTTCAGCTTATTTAATTCAGTGTTAAGTTAGTATTATGCATACTATTGTAGTATTTTATTAACATTTTGAATGAGGTTTTATTTTTATATTTTCAGTTTTCATTTTAATTTCAAAGTTTTAGTCATTTTGTTCTGTGGTTTTGTCAATTTATTTCTATGTACCTTTTATCTTTATTTCAGTTTTCATTTTTTAGTACTTAAGCTTGTTTCAAGTATTTCTAATTTCCATTTAAATGTAAGTTTTTCTTTTAAGATTTAAAATCCAGTGACTGGCGCGTGGAGGAAAAACACGCGGGATTGTAAAAGTGACTTTAACTAAGTCTTGCTCTTCTCGAACTCTCAGAAGGTCTCCTGTCTGTCAAACTGACGTGCAGAATATTTCCCAGAGTCTGCTGAAGTAATTAGATCTGATTGCTCTGTGACTCCCTCTTGACCTTGAGACTCATTATCGGCATCTGTGTTTCTGGACTCGTCACTCACGGCTCTCGTAGATGCTCCTGATTTCAGGCTTTGAGTTTTGATTTGTTCCGTCAGATTGATGGCTGTCAATGTCAACCGCGGTCACCTGCGTCTCTGATAACAGCCTGAAAATGAGCATTGATCCATCTGATCCGTGGAGACAGAGACCTGCACTTCATACCTTTAGCAGACGCTTTTATCCAAAGCATTCAAGGTCCTCATTTTATCAGTTGCATTCCCTGGGAATCAAACCCACGACCTTGCCGTGTCTTGTCTTCTAGCAGGTGAAGAGATTTTAGCATGAGCAAACCGACAGACAGCAGTGAGCTGTGGTGGAAAAGTAAAGCACAGGGAGCCGCTTGAGAAAAAAAATCTCTATTTATTTTGGGTGAACGAGCGGTCAGCCGTGACGGAGAACAGGTACATTGAGCCACAGTGAGATGCAGCCAGGATTCACTGCTGGTTTTGATTTTGTGAGAAATGTAATAATATATATAAATATTAGAGACCGATTGCAA
>NW_015661927.1:188162-191079 GCF_001515625.1 Sinocyclocheilus rhinocerous | reverse complement strand
GTTAGTGTGATCTGCCGATACTGATTTCGATTTTCTTTCTAAGAACTATAATTGACAGCATATACAAACAAAAATCTACTTTTCTTCAATGCAAAGTTTTATTTTCATAACAAAACACGAGTAAAAAGTCAGTAATAAAATAAGAACAAATAAAAAAAATGTGCAAACAGCAGCACAAATAAATGCAATAGAATAAAGAGAGCTATGAAACTAAGTTTTTCAGATTACGTAAGTTTTTATTCAGTTAAGAAATACTACAGAAATTTAAGTAATCAAATGTAAAATAACACATCCAGTGTTTTATGGTACTTTAATTTCTGTAGTCTTCATTGTAAAAATTAAATACAGATTAATGCTTACCATTAAAGTTATAAAATGTATTCAGTCAAGAGCAGAAAGTGATTTTCTTTGTCTTTTGTTCTTTGATTAACATGACAGACAGCAGCAGGAATATTGGACTGCGGCCCCTTTAAGAGTTTATCCACGGACCCAATATACTGTTACACAACATGCGTTCTCTTTCTCAGCTATTTAACGTTCCAAAACTGACTGTGTTTAACTGCATACTCGCCGAAACGGGCATTTTGACATAATTTTGTATGTATTTGAACGTTTTATCGGCTCGGAATCGGAAAGAAGTGAGACTGAGCGACCGATCACCGATCCCTGGCCAATCGATCAGTGCATCTCTAATAAATATATTATATACTTAAAAAAAAATATATATACAATTATAATAATCCACTAAATTTGATTATTATTAGTGCTGTCAAACGATTAATCGCGATTAATCTCATCCAAAATAAAAGTTTTTGTTTACATAATATACAGTATGTGTGTGTACTGTGTATATTTATTATGTATATATAATTACAAACACATACAGTATATATTTTGAAAATATTTGCATGTATTTACATGTATATATTTATATAACTTATATATAAATATATTTAATATAGAAATATAAAATACCACAAACACATAAACAAACAATAAATAAATGGTTTTATAATATATATATATATATATATATAATATATTGATACATATAATACATATAATAATATATTAAAAAAGGGGACGCAGAGAGTTCTGTGAACATGTTTGACTGTTTGAGGCCTAAACTGTGTTTCATAATATTAGTTCAAATGCGATAAAATATGAATCACTTAAAAGATCAAAATGAATCATTGAATCACAGTTTGAACTGATTCACAGAAATGAATCAAACTAACCAACTCGCACGTTTTTTTGCTACTGAAGTTTAAACGAGAGTCTGTGAACGTGTTGCATCTGAGTCTGACTCTCCGTCCTCGTGTTTTCTCTTCTGCAAGACTCGGCTCTCCTTCACATCGATCGCAAACACACCGAATATTGGAAAGGTGTTTGATTGCCTCAGATCGTTGACCTGCAATTAATTTGGAAGTAATTAACAGAACAGCAGCCCGAGGCTCAGGGGAGCGTCTTCAGTCTTCGGTTCGTAACGCTCTGATGGTTAAACCGGCTCTAGTAGAACTAGAGAGCAGAAACTTCAGCTTTGTGCTGACTTACAGCAAACAGCAGAGAAAATAACAATAATCACCACAAACACGACAACCTCGATATACATTACAGGAGCGTGTTAAATCTGCTGTAGCGTTTATACCGCAGTGTAACGGTGCGGCTTCATTAACTACATAGGGATTGATTTATGTGCATCATACAGTACTTGTCAGAAGTTTGGAAACTTTACAATTTTCAATGTTTTTGAAAGCATCACGACTGTTTTCAACATTGATAATAATCAGAAATGTTTCTCGAGCAGCAAATCAGCATATTAGAATGATTTCTGAAGATCATGTGACACTGAAGACTGGAGTAATGATGCTGAAAATACAGCTTTGATCACAGAAATAAATTACAGTTTAACAGATATTCACATAGAAAACAGCTGTTTTAGATTGCAAAAATATTGTATAATTTTTACTCTATTTTTGATCAAATAAATGCAGCTTTGATGAGCAGAAGAGCCTTCATTATAAACCTTTAAAACACACTTTTCACTGTACTGTATATAATTAAACTGATGTGCATCATCCAATCAGATTTTAAGGCTTGAATTGTGTTTTACAATTTTAATTTGACCGTTTTGAGTCTTTAGTTTTGAACTCGAGCGCTTCATAAAATTTGTTTTTACGCTGATGTTAGACTGATTCATTCATTTGATAAGTTCAAATTAATATTGTATAAAAACAATTATTAAAATTTAATTTTTTGAAAATATATAATGGCAAGTATTGCTGTTTATTAGTATGTATGGTTATATTGTAGTTGCAAACCCATATGAATGTATTTTTCCTGTGAAATTGTATGAAAAAGTTTCTGCTGAACGTCTCCTTTTGTTTTTTGATGGGAAAAAAATAACAGCATGTGGGTTTAATCATGCAAATCATGACAGAATTGTAATTTTTGGTTGGCATGTGCTGTGAAAGAGTGTTAAACCTGTCAGTTTTACCTGAGACAGACTTTTGAAGAATTGCTTCACCTTTTTAATTAAACACTGTTTTCATGCTGCTGTCGAGTGAGTCTCACCGGGACATTCACAACTAATGTGAATCAGCTAGAGTTCCTGAATATATTATATATGTGTGCATGCTTTAACTAAAAAAAAAAGAAAGAATTTTTTTTTTTATTATAAATAATATTTATAAATAATTTATTTACTTTCTTGACATATATGCTTTAGTAAAAATATATATAATTAATTTTATAAAATTTTATAAAATTGTTTATTTTCTTGACAAGTTTTTTGACTTCTCTTTAATTAAACGCTGTGTTTTCATACTGCTGTCGAGTGAGTCTCACCGGGACATTCACAGCCAATGCAAATCAGCTCAAATTCTTGAATATATTTGCTTAAATCTGTTTGCATGTA
>NW_015661927.1:182999-188085 GCF_001515625.1 Sinocyclocheilus rhinocerous | reverse complement strand
TGTCTACACTTTGCTTATGAAAGGATTCGTGAGATATGTCTGTGATACATTACTCAGCGCTGCAAAAACACGTAGAAACCTTTGAAGCTACATGGTCGCACTGTAGAGCCCTGCCTCTGTGCATAATTCTCCAAATCCAGTACATCAATATTAATTCTCCGTTTCATGCACATTGACGATGACAAACTTTTGTTGTGGGAATTTCCTGTGAGGAGACGGCCTAATGAAGAGATCCCTTCTGATTGGCTTTATTAATGCGCAGATTAACGGCCTGCACGATGTTTCTAATGAGCGCTTCACGGCCCAGAGTGATGAATGAATCCTATTACGGTGCCAATTGAGGTTATTTGCAGCTGAATATGTGAGAAGCACAAAAGGCCGGATGATTTGTTTTGATTTTCGCCTCTATCTTCGCTGTTCTGCCCAATAAATGGATTGGCTCGTTAGCTAAACATGAGCTGTGAGGGCAGAGCGAGTGGTTAACATGATAAATGAGATCTTCTCCTCATGTATGAAGCGATATGAATCAGTGGCTCCGTTTCAAACCCTAGTGAGCTGCCTTGCTGTCTATGTAGACAGCATCCTAATTTATCCAAATTTATTAAAAAAGTGAGTTATAAAACAGTATTTTTGTCTCGTTTTCCAATTCAAATATCTAAACATCCTTAAATCAAGATGCATTTATTTAAGATGCAAAATTACATTACGAAGTCTTGTTTTCTGAATAAGTTAATCAAAATTATGTGAGGTTTACGCTTAATGAGAAAAAATATCTGCCAGTGGGGCCAGAAAAAGTAAACTGGTTTTTCCCTTTGAATTAAGTTGATTTTTCTGACTTCATTGGCAGATATTTGTTCTTGTTTTAAGCATAAACTCACTTCATTTTGATCAACTTCTTTCAGGGTTATTATAGTTAACTAAAACTAAAATCAAAACCATTAAAAAAAACTTTTTTTGTTACTTGAAATAAAATAAACTATATATAAACACAAAGTATAAATCTAATAATAATTTTAAAAAAAAGTATATATTTTCTATATTTCTATGTGTATAATAACACATATATAATATAATAATTATATATAACTTTATCAAACAGTTCTAACAAAACTGTTTAGTATTGAAAGAACTTGAAGTATTTAATGTACAGTACGTGACTATAGAACTTGTGGACTCTGTATGCTGCTGTCTGTGTAGGGCGCTCATAGTAATAATAATAATATTAATAATAATAGTATCGGGACAGAGCCGAGTGTTTGTCGTTCCTCCTGTAGTAGATCAGATGAAAGTAGGCCAGCAGATGAACTCAACACCTTCTGAAATCATCCGACACTCGTCAGCTGCTGCAGAAGTGTCGGGTTATTCGCTTTAGCCGATTGCATCGGCTCCGACTTCACAAAGAGCTGGCTTGAAAGTCTTTTGATGGTGTTTTTGAATATATATATATATATCTTGATGTTTATGTATGATTTTTTTTTATTTTCAATTTAGGAGGTCCATCTTTTTAACCAAACAGTCATTGTAGTCAAATAGATGCAAAATGTGTTAAAGCCATATTTTAATGGCTCACAGAGACTGCATTGAACATTTCTGAATCAGAGTTTTGAATCGATTCATCGACACTTTGAACTGATTCACAGAAATGGATCAAAATCAAACACTGTTTTTACTGCCAAATTTGAAATATCTCTGTTTAAAAAGCTTAAACTTAGTAAAAGCTTAACTTACAAAAATTATTTTTCAAAGTAAAAAAAAAAACTAACAAAGATTATTGGAGTATTTTTTAAAAGAACATGCTCTTTCATTCTTTCTACTTAAAAAAAATTCACATGTAATTTGATGTTACTTGCCATTTCTTTGTAACGATTTGTGAAATTTACTAGCAATTTAGTTGAAAATTGATTCAAAGTAAATAAATCCTACACCAAATTGTTAGTGTATATGCAACAATATAACAGCAGTGTTTACCTGCGTATATTTTACTAAAACATTTTAATGCCTCCCAGAGACTGATTCAGAATTTTCAATCGATTCCTTGACAATTTGAACTGATTCACAGAAATGAATCAAACTTACCAACTGCTGAAGTTTAAATATCTCTGTTTAAAGAAGCTTAAAGTGTTTAAAGTGACCAACACTCGATTAACTTAATGTACAATTTCTGAGGGAAACTCTTTCTGCAACATTTTTCCCCCTTGAACGGAGTGATTTGCCACATGAACATGATCTTATTGCAAACAGAAGAGATTTGAGGTGCTGATGGGAAGGAGTTGATCCTCCAGATTGAATGTTGGGAGGATTTGTGGAGGTTTTTGGGTCGGTGGTTCAGCTCAGACGGGGCAGGTTTTTGCCCGTTTGCGGAGGCCCCGGGGCCCGTGTGTGTCCACGGAGGGTGTCGGATGTGCTGTGCTGAATTATTCATGATGTTCAGGGCTCCGTTCAGGACTTTCCCCAAACGAGCATGAGTAAATCTCACAGAAACACGGCCAGATCACATTTCACCCAAAACCAAGAGGAAAGAAGAAAGTATATTTAGCATAATGAAAATGAAGCAAATCATTATTTTTCATGACAATTAAGCACATTTTGTCCTCAAATTATTATTGCTATTAATGCATTATTGTCAATGGTGATTCATGCAAAGGCAATAAAATACGAATGAAATACGATGAATGCATTACAGTAAAAAAATACTGTAGTAAAGGGATTTTATGAATTTGAATTCATAACAGCTAGTTATTTTAGAAATGTTATGCTGATTTTTAATGGTGTATATATATATATATATGTTAACATAATATTAAAAAATAATACTAAATAGTAGTAATAATACTTAAAATATTAAATATTATAATACTAAAGGATACTAATGCTAAATATTTACTACATACTACTTATACAAATAACTAAAATGATTTGAATTCGAAATCATTTTATTTATTTTAGGAGTATTTTGTTAATTTAATGTTATTTCTTAATTTATATTTAAGTTTAAATGTAAATCATTTAACAACATTATTTTGCATTACGTTACTGAGAGTGGAATTAATTGTCATTAATAAATGCAAAAAAAAATCCTAATTATCTTTAAAATACAGTAGGCTTCACTTGAAAATTGGAGAAAACCTGAAAAAGTGTAAACTTTTTTTTTAGATGCATCAATATACAGTACCGGTCAAAAGTTTGGGATCAGAACGATTTTTAATGAGTTTCTTCTGCTCATCAAGGCTGCATTTATTTGATCAAAAATACAGAAAAAAACAGTAATCTTGCAAAATGTTATTACAATATAAAATAATGGTTTCTATTTTAAAAGGAGGGGGCTTTGTAGAAAACGAAGCGTTTGAGAGAGGCGGGGCATAGAGGACCTACAATAATGTACAGTATTTGAAAAATAATGTGTTTTTTGAACATTAAAGCATGTCAACATATTCTGTTACACCAAATACACAAAATAATGATCTTTAAAAAAGCATCATATGACCCCTTTAACAAAATCGGAGCAAAATCCTACATATTAAGATTTTCTGACATGCTGCTTCTTTCTCGGGAGAAACATCTGAGTCCCTTTTTAATTAAACAATGGCGATATTAAAGAGATCTCGTGAGTGATTGTCCTCTCTTACGGGACAGACGTCCGTTTGCTCTGGTCTCAAAAGCGTCTCTGTTCAGACTCAGTTCCTCTCGATGAGATGAAAATAAGACGCTGGTTTGATGCAGCTTCTGCTTTACTAATGAAGTTCCCTTCTGAAAATGGTTCAGTGACTCTTTATTCATTCTAAGACTGTGTGAATAACTGTGTTCAGAACAGCATCCTTCCACTCTACCGTCCTGTTTCTGCAACATGTGTTCTTGAAATGGTTGTGGAATAATATCTACTGTTTATTCTCTTACTATCCGAGCGGCAGGCAGTATATAGTAGGGCTGTGCAATTTTTTCGATTTCGATTTTGGCTTCCAACGATTATGAAAATACAGTAATCGAGATAAAACGATTATTGCGTCCCATTCCGCCCCCTTTCCAGCGGTGTGCTTTCGTTCCTCCATAAAAGCCCAATTTCACGTGCAAATCAGTACAATCATGTAGTTGCAAAAGTCACGTGCTTGATTTATAGAAGTATATCTATTCATGTTTTTAACACTAGAACCACCAGAGGTCGCTGTATACCTAAAAGCGCCAGCGGGTAAATTTTACCCACGCACATGACAACTGTATTTATATGGTTAAAGAACATATTATATCACTGTGGAATAGCAACACAGTAGCGAATAATAAACGATACGGCAAGACAAAAATTAAATAATTAAACCAAAGTTTGACCAATTAGAGTAATGTTTTTTACCGAACGAATTTACCGTCAACTACAGACGTTGCATCCATCGATTCCGGCATGTTTCTCATTGACACGCCCCCAACTTGGAAACTCGGGGCTTAAAGAAAATTTGTAGTTTCCCACTCGTAATAACGACTTTGTGGTGGCGTTCATGTGCAGTCAACTCGTAAATACGATCTATCCGACATGACAACGCACCATAATACCTACCTTCCATAAATCGCCTTTTTTTAGTCATTTTGACTTTATTTTTGAAACTGATAACCGCTAAATCAGTGAGTGAAAGGCGTTGCCTAGAAATGTACAATGTTAAAACATAAGCGGCAAGATACCTTCGTCGGTCATGTAATAAATGAACGTAAAGAGTTGAGAATGAAAATACGCGTGTAACGGTAAATTGGATCCGTGCGGCTCTTAAAGTGACAGTGGGCTATTTTCCTGCTGCGACTGTGTGCTTAATATTAACCAAACAACAAAAGACAAATTCAAAATCACACACTGCTCTCGACTGAAGGACTTTTGTAGCTTTAATAAGAAACAAAAAAGTTTAATTCTTACAGTGAAGACTAAGCTGTTTTATTTTACATTTGATTATTCATTTCTGTAGTAGGCTTGAGACTTGCATAAAAAACATTAAAGCACAGTTTGTTTCATTTGTATCTTTTTATTCTATTGTATTCCTTTGCTTTTTTATTACTGACAGTTTAAAGGGGTCATAGGATGCTACATGCACTTTTACAAGTAGTTTGAACT
>NW_015661927.1:176972-182929 GCF_001515625.1 Sinocyclocheilus rhinocerous | reverse complement strand
TAAAGTAAACAGTCTCTCTGAGAGCAGAGAAAATTTAAAGGACATTTAAAGGAAAATGATACAAAAACAGCTTGATCTGAAAAGAGCTGTTTTTGACAGGGTAAAAAAGGTGTTTTTACACTACCATTGATACATTTTAACCAAACTATGTTACAGACTTTTCATTAAGACCCTAAAGAATCATATCAACTTGTGGAAAATGGGCATCCTATGACCCCTTTAATTATTTTCAATAATTTTGAGGACTTTTTGTTTGAAATTCCACTGGTCTCTAAAATTTAGATGTCATAGCAACCTTATTTACAGGAAATATATATTTGATATGTTCACTATCTTTAAATAAATTACTCATATAAAGTTTTGGTCACATGGCCCCCTCATAACCGTGTTAAATAATCGTGATTACAGTATCGACCAAAATAATCGTGATTATGATTTTTGCCATAATCGAGCAGCCCTAGTATATACTGTATATCTGTAGTACTACACTAGCTCGTATGCGTGTTGCAGATGTAGGCCAGATCGCTGTTAGATCACGTTTCGGATCAGAACTGCATCAGTCGCTCAGAGGCGATCCATTACAAAGATCTCCGAGAATTGGGTTATCTTCAAATCCAGACGGTCATATTGGCTCAGACCTGCAGCAGCAGATTTATTATGCCTCGTCTTCCATCCATTCTCCATCATTTCACATCATTTATTTTATATAACTCTCCCTATGATAATAGAATTATTTAGCTGCTTTTTTTATATGAATGCTAAAGCTACACGATTTGTGACAGGTGTTTTTTTTTTGGTTCAGTTTCAGTTCATAAGTTGCTGATTCATGAATGGAAAGCAATTAATGCATTTCAGTAAAATGTTAATTTAGTTTATTAATATATATTTAAGTTAATTTTTGTAATTTAACAGCATTATTGAATGAAAGATAATATTATTAAAATTATTTTTTGTATTTTATAAGGATTATTAATTTAATTTAGTAGTTAACTTAAGTTTAAGTTAAAATTTAAATAATTTTAAGGCACAGTATGTAAGATTTTTGCATTAAAATATTCAGAAACCTCTAGGGCAGTGTTATATATTTTGTTCAGTTGTGTACTTACATTATCCCAAATGTTTCCAGCTATTTGTAAATCCAGAGAAATTCGTCATCAAGTTACACCATTGTTGTTGTTTAACAGCATTATTGAATGAATTTTAATATTAAAATAATTTTATTTTAGATGTATTTTGATCATTTAATTTAGTAGTAAATTTAAGTTTAAGTTAAATATAAATAATTTAACCACATTATCGAATGAATTTTAATTTTAGAATAATTTTATTTTAGATGTATTTTGTTCATTTAATTTAGTAGTACATTTTAGTTAAAATAAAAATAACTTAACATTATTGAATCAATTTTCATTTTAAAAGAATTTTATTTTAGATGTATTTTGTTCATTTTAGTAGTCAATTTAAGTTTGTTAAAATATAAATAAATTAACATTATTAAATTAATTTCAGTATTAAAATAATTATATTTGAGATGTATTTTGTTCATTTCATTTAGTAGTAAATTTAAGTTTAAGTTAAAATATAAATAATTTAACATTATTGAATGAATTTCAATATTAAAATAATTATATTTTAGATGTATTTTGTTCATTTAATTTAGTAATAAATTTAAGTTTGAGTTAAAATATAAATAATTTAACATTATTGAATGAATTTCAATATTAAAATAATTTTATTTTAGATGTATTTTGTTCATTTAATTTAGTAATAAATTTAAGTTAAAATATAAATAATTTAACAACATTATTGAATTAATTTGAATATTAAAATGACTTGAAGTATTACATTAGAAGTATTATATTTAATTTATTAGTTATTTCAAATATAAGTAAAAATATAACATTTTTACATTGCGTTAACAAGAGTGGAATTAATTGTCATTAATAAATTGCTGTCCCATTTTTATATAAATGCTAAAAGATTTTATAAGATACACACTTTTGTGACATCTTTTTTGGTGAGCAGCTTTATTTTATTGTGTTTACATTCATAACACGTTTTCTCTGCAGATTGAGGGTTTGAGAGCTTCATGCTGTTGTTTGCGGATAAAGCCTCTTTTCTGCCCGTGTCTCATTCCTATGGCAACACATGCGCGTCTCTCAAGGTTAGCGCTCCATGCGATCTCCTGTGTCTCAAATCTCTCCTGCGCTGCTGATAAGGCAAATGGTGTTTTTGTGTGTGGAAGACCCGGTTTTATTGAATTATAGGTCAGGCGGTGACCTCAAACGGGCAGACGAGTCGTATCGATCTGTGGAAGGTGTGAGGTCGAGCTCTATGGAGCTTATCCAGGTAAACAAGTCGTTTCTGATAGTGTAGACCGTGCCTAAAAACACTGATGTTAGAGGGGAAGCTCTAATTCAGCATTTCACATTATTGTAAAAAACACGTTTTTGCTGTATATTTAAAAATCGGATTCGTGTCAGAATGTGGTGAAGGCGATTGTGGCTGAATCATTGAATGGTATTAAAATTATTTTGTTTTATTTTAGATGTATTATGTTAATTTAAGTTATTAGTTAAAAATTAAAGAATTAAATTTTGAAATTTTATGTGTGAAGTATTACGTGAATTTAATTTATTAGTTCATTTAAATTTCAGTTAGAACGAAGTTTAGCAACATTGTCGAGTGAATTTTAATATTAAAATAATTGTGTTTATTTTAGAAGTATTAATTAAATGTATTAGTTCATTTCTATTTAAGGTAAAATTAATTTTTTTAACACATTATTGCAAAAGTAAAATTGTTTTGCTCTATATTTGGAAATCAGATATGTGTTAGAATATGATGAAGGGGGTTGTTGCTGAGTCACATTTCATCACAAATTCAAGACTAAAAAATTAAAAATTATATTTTGAAAAATTATTTTTCAGATTTTTTTGCATTGTGATGATGTTACAAAGATATATGCTATAATATAATTAGGGATGGGGTGGGCGATCTGTCGATTTTATATCGTGATCGATCTCGAAGACGTCTACGATCTACTTTTCAAGCGAACCGTAGAGATCGTGATCTCTTATGTCCTCATAATAATGTTAAAACTACAGCAGTGACTGCCGATTAGATGACTGTGGCTGGTCAAATTATATCACGCGTCTCTATCATGTGTCTTTCATGCGTGGTGACGTATTTAAAAAAACAACTCATCGTGAGCTAGCAGTAGTACTGCGATGAATCAAATTTTAGTTTCAGTTTCGAAATGTCTAATTTCCTACCATAAATATATCAAAACTTAATTTTTGATTAGTAATATGCATTGCTAAGAACTTCATTTGAACAACTTTAAAGGCGATTTTCTCAATATTTTGATTTTTTTGCACCCTCAGATTCCAGATTTTCAAATAGTTGTATCTCGACCAAATATTGTCCTATCCTAACAAACCAACCATCAATGGAAAGCATATTCATTCAGCTTTCAGATGATGTATAAATCTCAATTTCGAAAAATTGACCCCTATGACTGGTTTTGTGGTCCAGGGTCACATATTTGATTTGATTTGGTTGTTTTAAATTCTTCAAATAGGTAAGTCATAGGCTTGTTGCACTCTGGATATTCTCAATAGTACATCTCAAAATTGGGAAGATCGTGATTCAGATCGTGATTTTGTGCGATAAGATCGTGATACGATATTTTGGGAAAATCGCCCACCCCTAATTAGGGATGCACGATACCATTTTTTCAGAACCGATCCGATACCAAAAATGCTGTACAGTTTTTTTTTTAAATCAATGTAGGATTTCTATACCTCTGTGTGATGACCAGATCATCACTCTTTTGTGTGTTAAACACAATCTACTAAATACAGACAACTTCATTATACAGAAAAATAACAAATGAAAAAATATATAATCATAATCTGTGACAAAAATACTTTTGTAAACTAGGTTAGAGGATAATTCTGCAGCAAAAGTTACTCTAGGAAAATGATGAGTGCACAATAATTTTAGAAAATCTAAACATTTATGGATTAAATTTTATTTAGTGGGGAAAAATACGAAAGGCTCCAATATAGAGCGGCACAAAGCACTTTATGCACAGAATGATGCACTTGAAGCAACACAGAGTCACAGCGCTCCACACAGAAAAGTTCAAAGCACAAAGGGAAGAGATATTGATGAGTAGTGTATTATATCTGTGCGATAGAGTCTTTTCTTTGAACAGTTTTAAATGTCAGTTCCTGTGCACGTGAAGAAGGATTCATAGTGCTCTCTACTAGGGCTGTGCGATATGGACAAAAAAAACCTATCGCGATTTCTTTGATCAATTTTGCGATTTCGATTTTAATCACGATTTTGACAGACACAGACATGCTTTACAGTCATTAATGCATTCAGTGTTTGATTGAAACATATTTCCTAAAGAAAACCAATTAGAGCTTTATCAAGAAGCTGTAACATGTCTCTAGAACAGACATAAGGCAAAATAATCACTAAGTAAAGGTGTAACAAAATGTCTCTAGAATAGACATATGGCAGGAAAAAAAAAGTATCCCGTGTCCAGGGATTTTTTTTTTTGCCATACATTGGTCATAGAGCTCTTTGTGGCATTGCCTCAGATGTTGAGTTCACACGTACGCCGTCAGTTCAGAGTATACCGTATTTGTATGCGGTGCAGAAGCAGCACGGACTCATTTTGCTTTCGCACAGGATGCGTTTGCAGTCCGCTCCTGATCCGCGACTGTTTACCACAAACACAACATTTATCCATTATTTTGATTTCAAATCCAAATGTTGTTTCTGAAAATGCTTTTTCACCATTGTGATTCTCTTTTATCGCAGTACAGTAATACAATCTTTCATAGACATATTCACGTTTAAACTCAATAAATATAACTTTGTTTAACTACCACCACGAGTGCCATCTATTATTGCCTTGTTTATCTAAAAGTGCACTTTTCCTTGTTTTAAATCTAGCCAAAAAGCCATGTGTTGACTGTGAAACAGTAGACTTTAATTATATGCATTTATGGTGTAATTACTAAATTTCCGTGTCAATCCATGTTAATTTTTACTGCGAAATAATGCGGTCACTTTAATTCAGCGCGTGTAGCACAGACTCCGTGCGGAAACGATCGCAGCATGACTGCTGCAGACGCACCGCTCCTGGAGCACTGCAATCGCATGCAGTGTGAACGCTCTGATCCGTTAATATGGGCGCGGACAAAATACGCACATCAGACGTAGTGTGTGAACCTGGGGTTACGTTTGTATGCCCGCCCGGTCTGTTCTGTTCTCGTGCTCCATTTAGGCGCTCTGCATTCTGATTGGTTCGGATAGCATACGGGGGAGGTCGGGGGCGCGGAAAATCGTGCTATAAAGCGATTTAGAAATCGCGCATGCTCAAATCGCGATTTTATGACGATTTCGATTAATCGCACAGTCCTACTCTCTACTCAAGTGCTGTGATCTAACAGACAGACATCCGGTAGAAAGTAACATGCTTTAGAAACAGCACTAAACTCCAGCCAGATAAAGTCCTTTTATGCAAAACCATTGATCTTTATCTACAGATCCAGTATAATAATAGTAACACTAAATCATCTTGGAGAGAGTTTCATCGTCTTGACTGTCGTAACCGAACGCGACGCGCCGTCTGAGAAGAGTTAACGCAAGCTTGAATTTAACGACTTAAATATTCATCTGTACCTCACATTAAACTATGGAGAGGCTTCAGATAGGGGTGTGCGATATATATCGTCTTCGATAATATCGTAATTGTTGGTTTAACGATGTGCGATTTGACATTATCGAGTATTTTGCAAAAAACATTCAAAACACACCTACAGAGCGCACGCGTACATTATGTGAAGTCTACACTAGTGCACATTTAGAGTGTGTTATTTCACTGCATGATTCAGTCTATTAAAATGCATTTAGAATGATCACAAAATTCAAGA
>NW_015661927.1:176703-176948 GCF_001515625.1 Sinocyclocheilus rhinocerous | reverse complement strand
GCATGTCAAAACTTTTCCAGGGCCCCAAAACACCCTCGGACCCCAGAGGGTTAAAATACATTTAGAATGATCACATAATTCAAGACATGATGTCAGAAAATTTATATATTTATACCATTTCATATAGTTAGTAATCAATTTCACACGAAGAGTGCCGTTTTTCTCCAAATATTACCATGATTACAAACGTGATATTGATTTTTTACAACAGTTCAATAAACAAGAAGTTAATTAAGAGACTTACG
>NW_015661927.1:170589-175492 GCF_001515625.1 Sinocyclocheilus rhinocerous | reverse complement strand
AAATAATTTCAAACATCAGTTTTCAATGTTTTATGTTTAATATATCAAAACATTATTTATGCATTTGTAATTGCAGGTTAAATGCATTCATGTCTTGCATTAACAGTGTGTACAGTGTGTAAATACATCTAAATGCCACTTCAGATGCAGCTTCTGTGTTGATTTCATTTGCGCCCAAATGTATGGACACTTTTAGAAAAAATGGCTTTATAAAGGTAAAAATGCCCATAAAATGTAAAAATAAGTTTAAACTTATTGGAAAAGATTAATTTCTCTCAGTGTGAACTGACCACCACACAGAATATGAAGAATATTAAAAACTTTAAGAGTCAGTTGTCCACGGCAGTCCTTAAGGTACCAGCACAATAACACACTCAGCAAAATATCATCTAATTATCGTTATCGATAAAATCCCAGAAAATATCGAGATATTATTTTTTGTCAATATCGCACACCCCTAACTTCAGAACACTTGGAATATAGTGCACGGAAACTTTATGGTGCTTTATGATGTTTTTGTGGTTTTTGTGGGGCTTAAGAATAACACAGAATAGTATACGCGCAATATCGGATTTGGATCGGTCTCGTCTGACCGATACCCGATCCGGCAGAAAATGGCAGTATCGGATCGGTGCATCCCTAAATATAATAACGATACTATAATAACCTTTCATAATTGTGTCATTCGGCTGAATTTATTTCAGTGTTGATTCAGTTCAATAACAGTGCTGATGTTGCATCGTCAGTGTCATTATCCAGCTCATTTTACTTAAAATTTTGTTCTCATCTGATAGTGAGAAAAGTGCAAAAACTAACGGCAACACACACAATTTCTAATTTAGAAACGGTTTCTATTTCCGCGACGTCGCTGCTGGAACAACAACATACAAACGATATGACAGTCTATGATTATGTGCTTTATTCAAAGTTAAAAGTGTCTAATATGAGTTTAAATATCATTTTGCGTGACCTTATAGCCATAGCCTACTGAAAGCAACCGCTGGAACAACAACATACAAACGATATGACAGTCTATGATTATGTGCTTTATTCAAAGTTAAAAGTGTCTAATATGAGTTTAAATATCATTTTGCGTGACCTTATAGCCATAGCCTACTGAAAGCAACCACAGATAGTTTACCTCAGATCTTGAAAATAAATTAAAGCAAAGATGTTCGTTAAAACTGTGAACTCACTGCGAACCAACAAGCGTATTCCATGACAAAAATGGTATCAGTCACTCAGTATGTACATTTAATGATGTTAAAAAGGTTTAATATTTATGAATTAGATTATAAACGTCTCCATTTCGTTGCGAGTGCAGTGCGCTTCCAGAGAGGCTCCGCCCACACACGCTTTTGATTGGCTGTGATATTTGATTGATTCTGTCGCGTCGTGTCTAGTGTGGACACCCAAATTGCTTGTCGCTGGAATCTTGTCGCGCCGCGTGTAGTTAGGACACGGTGTAATGCTCTGTATGCAAAATATAATTTCTGTTGCTTGTGAGCTGAACATGTTCTTAAGAGGAGATGCACATGGACGTGATGTGTTGCTCTCATGCTCTCACAGGGATGTGGGTTTGAACGGTGTGTCACGTCCCGATCCCGTTCCCCTCCATCTCTCTCTCTCCCTCCGGGTGTTTGGCAGAAGCTGCGGTGATGCAGGACATCTGGAGCGTGCCGTCCTTTCTGATACTGTTGTTAATGTTACTCACGATTAATGGCAGCTTGGCAGGCCTGCGTTTCATATTTCACTGAAGCTGTGCAGGACTGGAGTGAATCAATAGCTGAGAGAGAGAGAGAGAGAGCATGGGTTGCGCTGCAGACGCTACAGCCTCCCACTTCCTCAAACTCCTCCGGATCAGACCATCTCTCTCTCGCGGGGGCCGCCGCTCACAGCCCTCCTCGTTTCCCCACGGCTGCGCGGCTCAAGAGTGCACAAGCCACGGCGCATCGCGTTTCTAATGTGAGTGCTGTGAGCACGGTGCACTGAATCTGCATCACACAGCGGTGCTCGAGACGTCACATTGAAAGATTCCCCCCACATTCACCGTTCCTTCTGCTTTGGTACGATCTCCGGGCTTCCAGCCGTCCGAGTCGCCGAGAGATGCTTTGAATGCAGCGATTGGCCTGCATGCGCTTCGTCTGCATGCGAGAGGCACTCAGGTGAGCTGTTTCCTGCAAACAGTGGCTGCAATAAGGTAAGAGCGCAGCACGACGAGCGCCGCGTCCCCTTCCTCCCTTTCAGTGCATGCTGATGGGCACAAACACTCCCCAGATGCTGCCATCATCACGTTTAATGTGTTCACTGGGCATATACGCTGAAAATGCACCCATGCAATGATGCACACTGCTTGTGACGTGCTGTCATGTCCGGAGCGGGTCGGCCCACCTGAGAATCGCGCTGGTTTATTGAGACGGGGGAATGTGGCACAGACTGGACGCATGCTTGGATAACGTGTGTTTATTAGGGATGCGTTGTTGTTGCGATATGCTCAGCGTAAGACTTTCTGCCCCGAGGAGGGAGGAAGAGAGATGATGGAGGAAGAAGCAGGCCACTCTCCTCCCTTCTGTGTTAGCGCCTCGCAGCATCGGCTGCTTTATCAGGCGCAGGATTAGAGCCGAGCCGCTGATATGTGTCACTAACACACTAAGATCACGCTGATGACGGACGGATGAACTGGGGCACTCGAACAAACGAGCGCCGCAAAAGTGTGTTCATCAATTCATAGCTGCTTCGATAACCTGATCATTATTGAAAATAATTTTGTAATTTGTGCATTTCAAACCAGTACTTTTATCTATCTATCTATCTATCTATCTATCTATCTATCTATCTGTCTATCTATCTATCTATCTATCTATCTATCTCTCTATCTGTCTATCTAGCTATCTATCTATCTCTCTATCTATCTATCTATCTATCTATCTCTCTCTCTCTCTCTATCTCTCTATCTGTCTGTCTATCTATCTATCTATCTATCGTTCTATCTATCTATCTCTCTATCTGTCTGTCTATCTATCTATCTATCTATCTATCGTTCTATCTATCGTTCTGTCTATCTTTCTATTTCTCCATCATTTATCTATTTATCCTTCTATCCATTTTATCTGTCATTCTATCGTTCTATCTATTGTTCTGTCTATCATTCTGTCTGTCATTATATTTATCCATTATTTTATATATTTATCCTTCTATCCATTGTTTTATCTATTTATCCTTCTATCTATTGTTCTGTTGTTCTATCTATTATTATATCATCTTTCTATTGTTCTGTCTGTCATTATATCTATCCATGATTTTAACCTTCCATCCATCCTTCCATCCTTCCATCCATCCATCCATCCATCCATCCATCTATCTATCGATCTATCTATCTATCATTCTATCTATCGTTCTATCGTTCTGTCTATCATTCTGTTTGTCATTATATTTATCCATCATTTTATTTATTTATCCTTCTATCCATCGTTTTATCTATTTATCCTTCTATCTATTGTTGTATTGTTCTATCTATTATTATATCATTCTGTCTATCTGACGTTCTGTCCATCTATTTATCATTCTCTCTGTCATTTTATTAATTTATTTATCATTCTGTCTATCTGTTGGTTTTGCCAGGCCAGCTTTTATAGTTAATCTTGACAAACTGTGCTTTTAAAAATGAACATAACTGCACTGAATTTCACTTCCTTAAATTAAAATCAGAATTTTTATTCTACATCTTGTTTAATTCAAATACGGGACAAGAAAAGAAATAAAAAAACAACAACCTTGATCCATAGTTGTTAACTAGTTTAACCGGCTTCACTCCATATGCTGTGCTGGTAAACTAACCAGATTAAACCAGACTGGACCAGCATGTAAATTCGTTTGTGCTCAGATGTGATTATCTTTCTGCGATTGCTTATGTTTTATGAAGCATAACAAAGCTTTCGTTGCGATGCGGTCAGATGAGCTGAGGTCACACTGCGAGCTCTCACACAGACCCGCTCACGCTGAAGATGTTCATTAGCGCCGGCCGCTCGCATTAAATATGTGCATAATTAATTTCGCAAGGGAGTAAACATCCCTTAATTGTCATGGATACAAAGTTTTAATCACCCAGTGTCTCCATTTGTTAGATGTTTTATGTAAATCTAGTCATTAGCCAACTGCTGTTGACCGTTGCTTCGCTTTCCCGAGCAAACGTCTGCTACAATTATCAATCTGTAATTCAGAAACGATTAGCCGAGCCACAAGGCTGTTTGAACTCACTCAAACGGTTCTCCAGCACTCAGCGTGAACCTGACCATTAGAATCCACACAAAGGCTTGGGTTACACCTCCGTTACAGAGAGCGGCTCTCGTCCCTGCAGCCGGAGATCAGCACAACTCTCTAATTCAGCTCACATTCTCCTGAAGGTCACTCAGATAGCGGCTATCTATCTATCTATCTATCTATCTATCTATTAGGGCTGTCAAAATGGCTGAAAAACTAAATTCAAATTTTTTACTTAAATATGAACAAAATTCGAATTATATTCGAATTTAAAATACATAATTTCAGTTAGGCTGAAGAAAAGCTTTTGGCTTCTCTTCTGAGGCCACAAGAGGGCGCATCGAGCAAAATATTATTAATGCACGTTTATTCAAAGCATAACCTGTGGGAAAAAAAGTGCATAATGTTTAAAATAATGTTTAGAAACCAATTATTATTAAGTTGCTTAAACAACTATAAACAAAAAAGCATCATGTATGTATGCATAGTTTAATACAAAGGGCCGAAAGCCAATCACGCAGAGTACATTTTTCATTTAAAAACATGAGTTGCAGTGGGATGGGGAAAAACCCGCCATAAAGTCTCGAGATTAGTTTTTTTCAATGTTGAACTTACATTAATTTTACATGGCTTTCTAAACATG
>NW_015661927.1:164419-168897 GCF_001515625.1 Sinocyclocheilus rhinocerous | reverse complement strand
ACATTAATTTTACATGGCTTTCTAAACATGCGGCTCTCTTGTGCGAGACGTGAGTGCAGCCCTGATAGATGTCCCTCTAGAAAATGTCCGAAATATGTGTTCTGTGTGAACGGCTTGGTTTCAGTTTTGACTAGACTTGTGCCGGTATTCGGTAATGCGATATTAACTTCTGTAGCAAATGTAGCTATTGCTCATTGTGAATGTTAATGCATTAACTAAGGTTAACTAATGAGGTCTTATTGTAAAGTGATACCTATTGGTCTTTATAGTTCTTTTGCACTTTAATCTGTGTAAAACTTTTAACTTTATACATTTTTCTGTATTGCTTCATTGCATTTAAATGTTCAGTTATTTTTGTTATAAGAAAAAAGTTATTAAACCTGTTATACTGTATTATGACAGCACTTTTTTTAAAACTAAATTTCAATACCGTGATAATACCGTATACCGTGATAAAAGCATTAGCAATTAATTGCAACATGAAAAACTGCTACCGGCATATCCCTAGTTTTGACGTAAACAACATCTCCTCCGCATTGATGTTCTCTTTTCCCGCAATATTTGTAATTAACAACGCAGCAGCGCCGCATCTAGTGGCTTCAACTGGATAAGCTAACAAAAACATGAGGCTTGTTTGAGATGCGCCTCTCCTCGCGTGAAATGTAGGCGAGAGGTGGCTGCAGTGAGGGGAGGAGTGAAATCTCTGTTGTTCTCTCTATCTTTCGCTCTGTCATTCTCTCTATCTTTCGTTCTGTCTATCGCTCTATCGTTCTCTCTATCTATCGTTCTGTCTATCGCTCTATCGTTCTCTCTATCTATCGTTCTGTCTATCTATCTATATAGCTATCTATCTATAGTTTGAGATGCGCCTCTCCTCGCGTGAAATGTAGGCGAGAGGTGGCTGCAGTGAGGGGAGGAGTGAAATCTCTGTTTCTCTCTCTATCTTTCGCTCTGTCATTCTCTCTATCTTTCGTTCTGTCTATCGCTCTGTCGTTCTCTCTATCTATCGTTCTGTCTATCGCTCTATCGTTCTCTCTATCTATCGTTCTGTCTATCGCTCTATCGTTCTCTCTATCTATCGTTCTGTCTATCGCTCTGTCGTTCTCTCTATCTATCTAGAATGTTTATTGTAGTGTTGTGTGCTAGAAAAAGTGTGAGGAAAAGTTCCAGTGAATTTCTAATCCACAGAAATGAAGATGAACGATCTTTCAGCACATGAAAGGTTAAATATAGAGGGAAAGCCCAAGATGTGCACTGCGATCGGTGTCGTGTTTCAGAAAGCAGGTATTCGTTCTGATTACTAATGCGATCAGTTCATCCCCAGTGAAAACAGGCGGCAGCGGCGTCGAAATAATAATGTTCAGTGAGACACATTATCCTGCTGAACGCGGTGAGACGAGTTTGAGCCAAGGCTGGTGTTGTTGGGAAACACGTTCTGATGTCCATTAAACACCGCCACTGTCAGGAACTCAGCCAATTTTGTCATTAATACAGTACAACCCTTGGTCTTCTTTTTTCCCTGTCCTTTTCCTTCCAATCTCTGTAAAACTGATGTTTAGCACTCACTTTAATCACAGGAGTTCACAGTCAAGGACATGCAACTCAGTGGCATTGCTAAGTTGAGGATTTTTAATCAGTATACACTTGGAGAAGCTGGAGTTTTCATCCCAGGACTCCAGACTGCGACCATTTTTTCTGCCTGTGCGACTAAATTTCGCGTGCGGTCACACTGGCGCGACCACCGCGTTGTTTAACTCGTAAGTGCTGCCATTTCTGTTGCATGTGAGAAACATCAAACGGCAAACGAAACTGAAAGCATAATGAAACCGCCCAACTCGTTTGAGCTGCGCAGCGCTTCGAGTGTAGAGCCTGGTTTATGCTCACCGCGTCAGCACGAGCGCGAAGCAAAAATTACGCGAATATTGAGGAAACGATGGATGATTTTCACGTTAAACTAAAGTAAAAGACCGCTTCTTAAACCAAAGGTGAACATGTTAGTATTCTTGTGGGGGGAAAAAAAACATGCAAGCATTGTCACCGACAGCAAGATTAGTTTTACTTTTCTTTTTGTTTTCTTTTGCGTTATCTTTGCTGTTTACCTCACATTACGCTATGGAGGCTCTCTTTTATTTATTTGATTCCTCAGTGTTTGCTAAACGTTCTGTAATTTATTAGTTGGTATATAATACAGCATGTGGTGTATGCCATGCCTCGTCTTATTCGTTTTTATTAAACGTTTTGTTAGCTAGTTTGTCATTGTATCTTACCGTTTTATTGTTGTTGTGCTTTTTAATTAAGAATAACGATGAATCCATCTTTTGTTTTAGTCTTAAAAAGTGAAATGTGTAGATGTATGTAAGCAAAACAGACAATTATCTTTTCTGGTTAAACGTGACAAGATCACGAATTCAAAAGCGAAAGCATCCGAAGCCCGCGGCTTATAACACAGCAAAAGAGGAACTCCCGTTCACAAAATCCAAATCACAAATACTACTACTAATGTTTTATACTTCTGTATTATATAATACTGTTTTATAATTCTGTAGCTGTATTCTACAAACTAGCTGAGCTGCATTGCTGGCAACATCAACAAAACTGATAGCGTCTCTATCTGTTGGCCGCTCATGCGAACTGGACTGATAGACATGATAGGAGAGAATGCAGGTGTTTCAGTCTTTTGTTAATTTCATTCACTGTAGTCGAGTTTATAGTTTCATTCATAAGCGGTTTGGATCAGTAACCGAACAGATTATAGTCAGAGTAGACGGTATATTTGATTTGACAGTAACACTGCAGACCGTTCAGTTTCAAATGTTCATTAATTATCTCTTCTGCTCACCAAAGCTGCGTTTATTTAATCAAAAATACAGTAAAAATTGTGAAATATTATTATCATTTCAAATAACTGTTTTCTATGGGAATATCTGTTAAACTGTAATTTATTTCTGTGATCAAAGCTGTATTTTCAGCATCATTACTCCAGTCTTCAGTGTCACATGATCTTCAGAAATCATTCTAATATGCTGATTTGCTGCTCGAGAAACATTTCTGATTATTATCAATGTTGGAAACATTAATATTTTTGTGGAAACCGTGATACAATTTATTTTTCAGGATTCACAGATGAATAGAAAGTTCAAAAGAACAGCATTTATTTGAAATAGAAATCTTTTGTAACATTAGAAATGTCTTTACTCTCACTTTTGATCAATTTAATGCATCCTTGATGAATAAAAGTATTGATTTCTTTAAAAAAATCGTACAGACCCCAAATTTTTGAACAGTAGTGTATTGCAAACAATAAATTACATGCACACCACATCTGCATATTGCCTACTGTTCTTTTTTATTAATATATGAAACAGTAAGCATTTATCTACTGATAAACATTGCAAAAACTAGTATGTTGCATGTTAAGCGATCAACTCAGAAGTCCTGGTATTCCTAGAAATGGCTCAGTCGTCTGCGTCTGCATAATTCTCTGATGTCGTTGAGAGATTCATTCATTATGAAGAGATCAGAGCCGGAAATGCACTGAGATGATGAAGCGACTGGAAACTCTTCCGATGTTTCTCTCACTGCGTATTATATCATCAGATGGCTGAGAAACGCAGAGATGCAATGCTTTAGCGACGTCGCCCAGCCCTAAACTCCAGCATTATCATTATCAGGCTTCCTATCTACATGGCTTGTTTGGTTTGGATTTCCTCTTTACTCAATTTTCTGTAATCAGGGAGTGTTTTCCCAGTGGATTCTGAAATATGAAGGATTGTTTCTCAGCTGTAGATGTTTTAGCCCTTTTGCTGGAGTCTCTGTCATTTATTTTGCAGTAACGCTCCTGACAGCCGCGCTCTGTAACGCCGTCGGCAAACTCTGCGATGACAAACCGCACACGCTCAGTGCTGCATTACATTACAGCTCAGTGTGTTCATTTAAATCATACAACTCTGTTTGTTTCAGGACTGTAAAGAGATTTACACATCACAGCCCAGTTATTTATTTATTTATTTATTTCTAAATAGGAAGCATGTGGTGTGAAAATGATCTGAAGTGGCCGAAGTGAAGTTTAATTTATTTAATTTTTATTTATTTTTCTAATTTTTTATTTATTTTTCTTTTTTGTATTTTTCTGATATATATATATATATTTTTTTTTTATTCATTCTTATTTGTGTTTTTCTCATTTTTATTTATTTATTATTTTTCTAATTATTTTTATTTTTTATAAATTATTATTTTATTTTAATTTTTTTATTTATAATATTATTCTTCACTCTCATGCTTATGTATTTTTCAAATTATTATATTTTATAATTTATTTTTCTAATATTTTCTTTATTTTTTATTTTTCTGATTATTTATTCAAATGTATTTATTCATATTCATTAATTCTTATTTTGTTCATTTTTATGTATTTTAAATGTTTTATTTATTATTTTTCTAATTTATTTTTTATATTTTTTGTGTGTTTAGTTTTC
>NW_015661927.1:161272-164356 GCF_001515625.1 Sinocyclocheilus rhinocerous | reverse complement strand
TTTTTTCCCAGTATTCAGAGGCTTTTATTCAGTGCCACACGTGACTCAGAGCATCAGACGTGTTCGTCTCCTCGTGTCTGCAGTTCTTTATGGATCATGAATGCTGTCTAGCGCATCCGAGTGCATCCCACCCTTTCTGCAGTGAAATAGTCCATCAGATGCGTCTCGCACCTGAAAGCAGCGTCTGGCACATGAAAGCCGATCCACGACAGATGGGCGAGTTTGCTTTCAAAGCAGCTCCTGATGCGTTTGTGACGGCAGAATTCAGATGGAGAGAGAGAGTCAGATATTGATGTCAGTATTAAACACCATTCGTGTCTGTAGCTTTAGCTGTTTAGCAGTAAATCAGGCCGGTTGCTAGTAAACAATCAGGTGAATGTCTGTCTAGGGATGCTGTTAATCGCTCTTCTCTCGTCTGGAATAAGCACTTCATTAGTGTTGTTTGATATGGATAAATCACAGACGGGTTATTTCATACGTGTGAATCTGTTAACAGGCAGAGAAATAGGAACTGCCTAAAATATCCAGATCTACTAAGATGGATTCTGTGTAATTGCGAGCAGCTCTAATGAAGAAACCGCTGCTAGGTTTGTGGATTAAAGACTCTCAAAATGCTTTTTCTTTTGATTATTTGCCCATGAGAGCTTGAGGAAACTCAGCGTGCTCAGATGATGTTGCTTTAATGTTGTAATATCAGGATTAGTTTACTGGCTAATTGCAGCCACGACAAGTTTTAAAAATTCACCTTTAATTACGCAATTGTAGTATCTTAGTATCCCAGAATCCTAGGGCCTGTCAGTAATTCGATTTTCTAATGAAAGTGTGAGTGGCACTTACTTGCTGCAGTGATTAAAGTTAGGACTTTAAGTCATTTCTTTGTGTCTGAAGTCACAAAAGTCCTGCAACCTCAAAGTCTCTGTGATCTTCTCGTCTCAAGATATGATGTGTTTCCCTCCTTCAGTGTCTCTTGAGCATCCTGTTTTGTGTGTTTGCTAGTTTGTTTGTTTATTTTATAATTTATATATTTTTCAAAATTTTATGTTCATTAATGTTTTTCTATTTTTAAATTTATTTTTAAATTTATTTTCCTAATTTTTTATTTATCTAATTTTGATTTATTATATTTTAAACTTTTATTTATTTATAATTTAATGATTTAAAAAAAAAAATATATATATATTTGTTTAATTTTATGAATTTATTTTTGTATTTTTTAAAATTCCTTTATTTTTCTGTTTATTTATTTTTAATGTAATGTATTTCTTTTTTTATTAATTTGTATTATATGATTTATTATATTTTGATAATTATATTTATTTATTAAGTTTATTATTTGTAATAATTTTTTGGTATTTTTTATTTATTTATTTAGTCACTTATAAGTTTTTTTTAAAATTTATTTTAAAATTTTGTATTTACTTTTTATAGTAGATTTTTTTAACATTTATTTTTCTATTTATTTCTATTTATTTTTTTAATTTATTTTTTTATGATTTTTTAAAATTTTATTTTATTTTTTTAATTCATGAATTGATATCTTATTAATTCAATCAAACTGTTTGTAAAAATACAAACAGTCACTAAAACTTGCATATTAAGAACTTCTGTTTCTGTAAATTCAGCTATTTCGTGTTCATCAACCCTTCATCATGCAATTCGGTGTTTATAGGGACGTCGTGCTGGGAATTACACCTGAAATGAGAAAACATCTGTGGGTTTACGTGACAAGCATCATGATGGAAATGATCCTGACACGAGTTTGTGAGCGAACGAACAACCAGGATGATTGAGACTCAATTAGAGCTCATTGTGTCTCAAGAGTCTAGAACAATAAACACTCACGGACATTTACATCTCACTCATGATTGACAGCAGAGGAGGCGGAGTCTGTCTGCAGTCTGAGAACACAAAGAAACAAAGAGCCGAACGCGGGTCTGTGACGTTCTGACGGTTTCATGCAGAAGCGATGAGTTCAGAGACGGTGACGGTGGCTCCGTTCTGCTCCGAAGCCCCGGTTTCTGTTCACTTTGAAAAATGTCACTTACATGTTCATGTCTCAAATGCTGGCCTGTCAGGACGGGAAGAAAAACAGAGAGAAGTGACATTTAGCTCGACCGGCTCTGCACGGCGTTTCACTTCACAGTTTCTGTTTAATGGGAGCTTCAATCTGAAGAGTTCTCTGACTCTTTATCACAGAAAACTGTGTTTTATTGTAGCGTAAAAATTGCATGCATTAAAATAAATAAATAAAATCAATGAATAAAAACATATTCAATACCTCAGTGAAACCAGGATGGTCAACTAGAAAAACAACAACAACCTAAAAAAAAGTTAAACTTGATTAAAAAAAATTTTTTCTTCTTTTTTTTTTTCTTTTCTCTTTTATAAGTTGAAGATCTTTTTCCAAAGAAATTACTACTTTTATTCATCAAAGTGACAGTAAAGACATTTCTGAAGATCATGTGACACTGAAGACTGGAGTAATGATGCTGAAAATTCAGCTTTGATCACAGAAATAAATTACAGTTTAACATATAATCACACAGACAACAGCTGTTTTAGATTATATTATATTATTTGACAATTTTTACTGTATTTATTTTTGATCAAATAAATGCTTCTTTCAGAAACATCACAATTATTCCAAACTTTTGAACAGTATATGGATGTGTATTTCTTATACTTTCAAAAGTATCTTGATTCCTTGGTTGAATCATTTGTTTAACTAAATTCTTGCCACAAAGTTGTTAATCATAGAGATATCTACTGTAAGCGTTGCACTCATTGACTGACACGTTTGAGTCTTCTTCTGGCTCTCATACTGAAGTGTGTTTGATGAAACTCGGCCCGTGTAAGTGACCCACAGGCGGCTGAATGTTGAGGTGGTTAGAGGCGGTTCGCGGGACGTTCCTCGTGAATGTTTAATCGGAGGGCCGCGCTGACATGACATGCTGCTCTGGGCCTTTTGTGCTGCTGACAGTCCAGCGGCGATGGAGTGGCCGGTAGGTTCACGCGCTTTAGATTAATGCTCGTGTGTGTGTGTGTGTGTGTGTGTTTGTGTGTGTGTGTGTGTGTGTGTGTGTG
>NW_015661927.1:159106-161209 GCF_001515625.1 Sinocyclocheilus rhinocerous | reverse complement strand
GACATACTTTCACTGCAAACGAGGATTTTTATCTTGTTTTTGCATTTAAAAAAGGCAAAGATGCTTAAAATGAGATTTACTGAAAACTGAATCGTGCATGATGATTTTTCTTCCAGCACTGTCAAAGGTTTCTGTTTGATTGTTGTTGTTTTTCAGCATCAAACTCACTAAAATTTGTTACATTTATTCTTAAAACAACTACAACTATTTTTCAGGAAAAATAAACCGTGTCTCTGAAAAAAAAAGAAAATCATCTTTTCTTATGCAGTTTTGCTTCTCAAGTAAATGCATCTAGTTTTAAGTCAGAAATATTCCTCGTGGAAAGCGACAGAAATCCAATGTTTTCTACAGTGCTGATGTTCTTCTGGGCTTCTTCTTCTTCTCAGATATGTGTCACCAAGATGTCCACTCGCAGCTGCCAGGGATCGGACTCGCTCATCAAGCCCCTGGACACTATCCCTGAGGACAGAAAGGTGCAGCGGACGCAGAGTGGCTTCGACCCCTTCGAGAAGCCGGCTGGTCAGGTGAAGCGCGTGCACTCGGAGAACAACGCCTGCATCAACGCCAAGAGCTCGTCCTCCGGGAAAGAGTCTCCCAAACTCCGCCGCCACTCCAGCCCCAGCTCCGTGAGTGTCTCCCTCGTTAATTAGAGTTTATGACTGCATGCCTAATTTGACACTCTGATCGTTTGCTTGTAGATATTGATGAGAGCTTCATTAGCTGCTTATTTTATTTGGGTTTGTTTTTATTATAATGGTCATTAGACATATCGTGGTGAGCTGTGTATCGAATACATCAGGGATTCCAAAAAAGAATAGTCTGCTGAACCCCTTTCAGATGGAATATTTACTCAGAATTTCAGTATATTAACAGCACATTCACGATCATGGTTTTCTGATGTTAACGGTCACATGACATGCAGGTATACAATTAAAATATCTCATCTTTTTTTAATAAGCTTTAAATTTGGATGTGTTTTTATTTATTTATTTATTCTAATTTTACATGATGATTTTATTCATTTTTTAGTAAGTTATATTTTATTTTGAATTTTTATTTTTAAATAAATTTTACATTTATGTTTTTTTTTTTCATTTTTAGTAAGTGTTTTTAGTTTTTTTTTTTTCTTTTTATGTAACTTTTTTAGTTGTACTTTTTGTTTTAATGATTTTGTTCATATTTATTTTTAGTATGTGTTTTAATTTTTTTATTTTAAAATTATAAATTTTTTTATTTTACTTTTTAATGATTTTATTCATCTTTAGTACATTTTTTAAAATTTTTTATTGATTTATTTTAATTTTATATTCACACTCACACTCACACTCACACTCTCACACACACACACACACAGAGACTAGATGCTTTCTGAAGTATGTTCAGAATTCCCAAAGCGAGACACGTTTGACCTGAGAGAGAAAACTGAAGGTGGCCAGTTTGAAGGAAGCACATTTGCTTGCTGATTCACACCAATGAAAAATGGATGAGTGTAAGGCCAGATAGAAGGAGCGGAGAGAGTGAGCGTGACCTCTGTCCCATCACACCCTTCTCCTTATTCTCCCACAGACCTTATTTAGAAAATCCACTCAAACCTGTTCTCCACAGGGCCCCTGCACTCCCAACGCCTCAATCAGGATAATAAAGGCCGTGCTGAGGTGCTGTCAGTGTGGATGTGTTTACTGATGGTTTCTTAGAGACAGCTGGTGTCTGGTGTTGATAAAGGCTGCAGGGTTTGCGGTTACAGCCGCATCGAAGCGAGCGCTTATCCGGGAAGAGTCCGGTAATCTTTCACACCAATCGCAATAAGTGAGTCGCTGCTGCGGCTGCGGATCGGTGTCGGGCTGCAAACCTGATTACTGAAGAAACGCTGCGTTTTCAGGAGCATTACTGCTGCGGTGCATTAGCTCTTCAGCCTGTGATGAAGACGTTTGAGTTGCATTCAGTACATATTACTCTGAGATCAGCTTTAAAAAAAGTCAATGAAATACTTACCTAAAAACAAATCAAATCGTAATATAAAATTAAAATAAATCATTTTAAAATAACAAATCTAAATAAATACTTACTAAAAACAAATAAAATTATAATATAAATTAAAATAAA
>NW_015661927.1:151652-158856 GCF_001515625.1 Sinocyclocheilus rhinocerous | reverse complement strand
GCATAGTGGCTTCGACCCCTTCGAGAAGCCGGCTGGTCAGGTGAAGCGCGTGCACTCGGAGAACAACGCCTGCATCAACGCCAAGAGCTCGTCCTCCGGGAAAGAGTCTCCCAAACTCCGCCGCCACTCCAGCCCCAGCTCCGTGAGTGTCTCCCTCGTTAATTAGAGTTTATGACTGCATGCCTAATTTGACACTCTGATCGTTTGCTTGTAGATATTGATGAGAGCTTCATTAGCTGCTTATTTTATTTGGGTTTGTTTTTATTATAATGGTCATTAGACATATCGTGGTGAGCTGTGTATCGAATACATCAGGGATTCCAAAAAAGAATAGTCTGCTGAACCCCTTTCAGATGGAATATTTACTCAGAATTTCAGTATATTAACAGCACATTCACGATCATGGTTTTCTGATGTTAACGGTCACATGACATGCAGGTATACAATTAAAATATCTCATCTTTTTTTAATAAGCTTTAAATTTGGATGTGTTTTTATTTATTTATTTATTCTAATTTTACATGATGATTTTATTCATTTTTTAGTAAGTTATATAATAAATACCTACTAAAAACAAATAAAATTATAATATAAATTAAAATAAATTATTTTACAATAAAAAATCTAAATAAAATACTTACTAAAAACAAATAGTCACAATATAAATTAAAATAAATAATTTTAAAATACAAATCTAAATAAATACTTACTAAAAACAAATAAAATCATAATATAAATTATTTTACAATAAAAAATCTAAATAAAATACTTAATAAAAACAAATAGTCACTGACACTCTGATCGTTTGCTTGTAGATATTGATGAGAGCTTCATTAGCTGCTTATTTTATTTGGGTTTGTTTTTATTATAATGGTCATTAGACATATCGTGGTGAGCTGTGTATCGAATACATCAGGGATTCCAAAAAAGAATAGTCTGCTGAACCCCTTTCAGATGGAATATTTACTCAGAATTTCAGTATATTAACAGCACATTCACGATCATGGTTTTCTGATGTTAACGGTCACATGACATGCAGGTATACAATTAAAATATCTCATCTTTTTTTAATAAGCTTTAAATTTGGATGTGTTTTTATTTATTTATTTATTCTAATTTTACATGATGATTTTATTCATTTTTTAGTAAGTTATATTTTATTTTGAATTTTTATTTTTAAATAAATTTTACATTTATGTTTTTTTTTTCATTTTTAGTAAGTGTTTTTAGTTTTTTTTTTTTCTTTTTATGTAACTTTTTTAGTTGTACTTTTTGTTTTAATGATTTTGTTCATATTTATTTTTAGTATGTGTTTTAATTTTTTTATTTTAAAATTATAAAATTTTTTATTTTACTTTTTAATGATTTTATTCATCTTTAGTACATTTTTTAAAAATTTTTATTGATTTATTTTAATTTTATATTTATTTTTTCGTTTTTAGTGTTTTTCATTTTTTGTTTTAAAAAGCTTCATTTTAATTTTTAATTATTTTATTCATTTTTATTCATATTAAGTTTTTAATTTAAATTTTATTTTTATTTCACTTTGATTTCATTCATTTTTAGTATGTTTTATTTAGATTTTTTATTTTAAAATTATTTTAATTTTACTTAATGATTTTATTAGTTTTTAGTGTTTTTTAATTTTTTAATTTTAAAATTAATTAATTTTAATTTTACTTTTTAATGCTTTTATTCGTTTTAAGTAAGTTTATTTAGATATTTTTTATTTAAAAAATATTTGTTTAAATTTTACATTATTTTATTAATTAGCTATTTTTGTAAACACCACTTTGCATACAGCATTTTGTATAATTACTATATTTATTTCAGTTTAACACTCACTCTCTTACTAAAAACAAATAAAATCATAATATAAATTATTTTACAATAAAAAATCTAAATAAAATACTTAATAAAAACAAATAGTCACAATATAAATTAAAATAAATAATTTTAAAATACAAATCTAAATAAAGCACTTACTAAAAACAAATAAAATCATAATATAAATTAAAATAAATTATTTTACAAAAAATCGAAATAAAATACTTACTAAAAACAAAGTCATAATATAAATTAAAATAAATTATTTTTAAATAAACAATCTAAATAAAATACATACTAAAAACAAATAGTCATAATATAAATTAAAAATAAAAGTTTTTATTAGTGTTTTATTTTTTATTATTTATTTTAGTTGTACTTTTTTACTTTAATAATTTTTGTAAGAGTTTTATTTTTTATTTTAATTTTAAAATTATTTAATTTTACTTTGTTAGTCATATTTAAATTTATTTAAATTTTTTTCATTTACTTTTACTTGTTAATAAATGTATAAATTTGTCGTGTTTCATGTATTTGATTTTAGTGTGTGTGTATATATATATATATATATATATATAAATGTGTGTGTGTGTGCGTGTGCTGTTTTTGAGACTGTTATTTTGTGACATTAATATAAGCCATTATATATCAAAGACCAGTTACAGTCACGGTGTGGATGGATTGTTTATGGATACATGGATGACAGTTTATGCCACACAAATACTCTTATAAAGTGAAATCATCCACTTTCGATCTATGAATGTGTCTCTTACTGTGTGTGATCTCACAGTCTGAAGCGTCTGTCATAGGAAATCAACGCATGCGCTCATGAATAATTAAGAGCAGCGTCTTCTCATTGGATGAGGACACGCATTCTCATGAATAATTACGAGACACCGATGAGTCACTGATGTTCTTCAGGTGTAAGAAAACGTCACAAAAATGAAAGTTTCCTCCTACAGTTAAAACGAGTGTCTTATATGATTTATGTATGTTAAAATGTAAAAGTATTAGAGTATTAAAATCATAAAATTACTATTGTTTTGCAATATTACATTTACTAATAATATATTACACGTTTATTTCTCGGTAATATACGCATGACAGTAAAGCACTGAACTTGAGTTTGGAAGTATACAAAATTTACTTTTATTAAAAACAGTAATATCTAAGTGCAAAATCGAATTTTTAATGGAACATTTATATATACTACTCTTATTAAATGTACTATTATTCTTAGCAACCACTCCAAGTACCATAGCAACCGCATAGCAACACCCTGGCAACCACCCCGGGTACCTTAGCAACCGCATAGCATCACCTTTGCAACCACCCCGAGTACCCTAGCAACCACATAGCAACCTCTTAGCAACAACCCGAGTACCTTAGCAACCGCATAGCAACACCCTAGCAACCACACTGAATACCCTAGCAACCACATAGCAACACCTGAACAACCGCCCCATGTACATTAGCAACCACATAGCAACACCATAGCAACCGCCAAAGGTACCTTAGCAACTGCATAGCAACACCTTAGCAACCAACCAGAGTACCCTAGCAACCACATAGCAACCTCTTAGCAACAACCCCGAGTACCTTAGCAACTGCATAGCAACACCTTAGCAACCAACCAGAGTACCCTAGCAACCGCATAGCAACACCCTAGCAACCACCCTGAGTACCCTAGCAAACGCATAGTATTATAAGAATAATAGTATTATATATATAGTATTATACTGAACTGACGACAACTTCAGTGATTATAAAAGGAACGCTCTTGATGTGTGATTCAGTGATTTCAGAGACTTCCTGCTGGATGAATCCTGGATCTGACCTCACGTCTGCTGCAGCATCACACAGTATCCTCTAATAAAAGCGTCTCTCTCTCTCTCTCTCTCTCTCTCTCAGCCCACGAGCCCAAAGTTTGGAAAGGCAGATTCGTACGAGAAGCTGGAGAAGCTCGGCGAGGGATCCTACGCCACCGTCTACAAAGGAAAGAGCAAGTGAGTTCATACAGGCTTCCTGCGGGGCATTACAAATGATCAAATTCATTTATTTATGAAATCATAAAACACAGAATCCAGAAAATACCACATTTGGGAAAAAAAATAGAATTTAGAAAAAAAGTCATTTCATATGGCCCTATAAATTTTAATACATTATTTTAAATGTAATTATTATTTTTTAAATTTTAAAAGTTTTATGAATTAAATTGATTAGACATGCTTTTTGATTATTGCCATGTAGTTAAACCGTTAAACCAGAATCCAGAAATATTATTGGAACCGAAAACTCAGGATTCGGGGAAAAGTCGAACAGATTTCATATGGCTGTTAATGCACTGTGATTTTATCCAGTGTGTCTTTATTTGTGAATGCCGCACATTTAACGATTGCTTATGATGCACCTTTGATGAATCGACAATGTTTACGTTAAGGTTTTTATATTATATGTATGCATGCATATTTTATGTTTCTCAAATTTTTGATTGAGCAGCTGGAAATAGTAAAGCATAGACATTTCAAAATAAGAGTCCCGGTGTATTTCAGGCTTGTTTATGATTGCAAGTCATTTTTTCCTGGATATTTTTGGTTCTCATATTTCTCTCATCTTTTCGAATGAGCAGCTGAAGTAGTAAACCATGGACATTTCAAAATAAGAGTCCTGGTGTATTTAGTGCATGTTAATGATTAAACATCCCTCATTATAAATAAAACTATTTTTTAAATTATTATTATTAATACTTGGGTTCCCATATTTCTCTCATCTTTTCGAATGAGCAGCTGAAGTAGTAAACCATGGACATTTCAAAATAAGAGTCCTGGTGTATTTAGTGCATGTTAATGATTAAACATCCCTCGTTATGAATAAAACTATTTTTTTAATTATTATTGTTATTATTAATACTTGGGTTCCCATATTTCTCTCATCTTTTCGAATGAGCAGCTGAAGTTGTAAACCATGGTCATTTCAAAATAAGAGTCCAGGTGTATTTAATGCATGTTAATGATTAAACATCCCTCGTTATGTATAAATTGTATTTTTATTATTATTATTTTTTTATTATTAATAATTGGGTTCCAATATTTCTCTCATCGTTTTGAATGAGCAGTTGGAAGTAGTAAAGCATATACATTTCAAAATAAGAGTCCTTGTGAATTTCAGGCTTGTTTATGATTAAAAGCCCCTCATTATGCATAAATGTGTATATATATAATTTTTTCCCCCTGGCTATTATTGGTATTTAGGTTGCACAGTAAACAGTATCTGGCATTTAAATCAACATAAACTCTTGTATTTTCTCTCTGAACCGCCCCATCACAGGAAAGAAAGACTAAGAACATTATTTAACACATTCAATAGAGATTTTATTAGGATCAGCACAATAATCTTTTAAATTTCCTTTTATTTAAACACATTATTGTTTGAGCAAAATCCAATATCGTTGGACCTCTTCTTCATGTGTAGTGAAATATGAAAACATTACACAGTAAATCAATTTCAATACATATGTAAATATTAAATAAGCATGTCTTGAGTTAAACTTGAATGTGAGATGCAGCCTGTTTAATTAAGTCAAATAATTTGATACCTCATTTATTTTGAGATTGCATGGGCTTTATCTGTAGTTGCATGCTGTGTTAATTTTATTTGTGCAGGTCTTAAACTCTACTGAAACCCTGCTGTATTTCTCTGGGTTATTTGACTCGTTTGGTAACAGAACTGTAAGCAAAGAGGCAGCAGATAATTATTATTATGTGAAATCTGAATGAAATTATTTTTCATATTGCTGTAATAAAAGCCAGAGCCTGAAATGACGTGTCGTATGAAAGCCTTTCCGACGGGAGCTTAACACCTGTTTCTCCGTCATAAATTAAAATCTGGAAAATAAAATTTCAGCCAGCGTGAAATGAATTGCGCGTTATTGTCAGTGTTTTTCATAGTAATGATGTTATTTGTGTGTAAGTTCATTATGACCTCCGTGTTCAGATTCACTCCACTGCCTCTAAATTGCATTTCATTGACTTTAAGTCGACAGTAAATCAAACACAAACCATCAGTGCCTTTTATTTAAAAACACAAAACGGTTTCTCTGTAGTTTTGTTACAGTCCTTTTCTGATGACATCATCAATTCCTACTCTCAAACAATAGTCTTTGGATAAAAGTCAACTGGATAAAATCATACTGCATACAGGGCCATATGTTTGACGTTTCCCTTTATTCAATCTTTTAAATAAATCTTTTTGCATTTTAAAAACTAAATGCAAATGAAATAATTCCTTTACAGCAAATTATTGCGTTGTCAAATTAAATATAATTAATAAATATAAATAATTAAATAAATTGGATAGATAGATAGATAGATAGATTTTATTTATTTATTCAAGTTGCCTTTTCTGCCAAATGCACAAAAATCTATAAAAATGTATAAAAATTATTTCAATGCACAAATAAATAAATAATATTTCAGAGTGAAACATTATATTAATATAATATAATATATATTACAATTAAATATATAAATAATATTATGTATATTTTGGATCCCTGAATATATACGGTTTCACTCTGCAATATTATTATATTTGTGTATTTAAATTATTTATTTTTAAAATAAATGTTATATATTTTTTTGTGCATTTGGCAGACACTTGCGACTTGCATTGGATTTCAAAGTATACAGTTTATCAGTTCATGCATTTCCCGGGAATCGAACCCATGGTGTCAGAGTTGCTGTTCGACCTACAGGAACGTAAACACAATGCACACATTCTGTGGATCAGTCCTATGATACAGATGAACATGTGTTTGCAGGGTGAACGGGAAGCTGGTTGCGTTGAAAGTGATTCGTCTGCAAGAGGAGGAGGGAACGCCGTTCACTGCGATTAGAGAGGGTGAGTCGACCCGTCTCTCCATCTCTGCACGCTTGTTTTAATAGGTGTGTTTTACTGTGGCCTTCGTATAACAGAGAAACTAAAGCTGAAGGCAGAACGCGAGTGGAATGAGAGAGAAACGTCGAATCGCTCTGTGCACACACCTAGTGAGCTGACTACATAGACTAAATCGAAGGATACATTGCATGTGTTTCTAACGGAGAAGTTCAGTGTGAGAACAGATCATAAACAACATGCTGCTCATATGAAACCGTGTTGAACAAACGAAAGATCGACCTGCTCGTGTTGAACTTTAAAGGTCCCCTTAAATGCTTAGAAACACGCAGCGTTACTCTGTGTTGACGTCATTGTAACTGAAACAGGAAGACAGGGCGGGGCATATCAAGCAGCCCCGCCCCTTTTTAAAATAGCCAATAGCGTTTGTTTATATCACAGCTTGGGCTAGAGCCGTTCAGAGCCGTTCAGAGCCGTTGAGCTC